>NW_026646471.1:900000-979113 GCF_949987535.1 Balaenoptera acutorostrata
CAGTGCCACTTCCAGGCTGATTTCCTTCACAAAGTCTGAATGGAAGAAAACCCCCTCCCACCTGACTGGAGTCCCCTGCAGGCTGAGAAACACGGCCACCTAGCTGGCTGGGCAGATGGAAAGATAAAGCAGAGGCAAATAAGAGAGAAAGGGATCTGACATCCTAATTAAATCTTCTTACCTGCTGAGCAGCATCTGAACCTTTTTTCGGAGTTTCTAAAACAGCAGATTGAGACTCTGGGTTGAAAAGGAAGAAGACAGGCAATATGTTAAAGAGCAAATTTTCCCATTTCTCCAATCACAAAATGAAACTATAATATACCTTCAGCCAAAATAAGCACCCAAATACCCAGGTTATACCTCCGTGTTATGAGGACATGACTGCTTTTGAGTACATGTAACACAAAAAATGACATACTTATGTCATTAGGTATTTTTTAAATTAGATTATCTCTATGCCTGTCTTTACACATCAGTCATGATTATTTGTCTCAATTGCTAGTTTCTACTTTGTGCCATGAAGTATCTGCCAAGACATTCACTGTTCGTATTATTCACTTAAGTCTGTACAGTGACAGAAGGCAACTCCCCAGTATGGAAGGGTGGGATCTTGGATGCCTTACCTATTGACAACTGACCTTCCACTTTCAGTGAGGGGTAATGAGTGCTCACCAAGAGGCACTGAGTAATTGTCATTTGAGAACCTACGGGACTGAAAATTCTTCATGCTGGAAAACCTAAGGGATAACCAAGACCATGTTTTCTTTTCTTTATTAAGCTAGGGGATACTTTCTTCTAGGTGAAGCTTGCACGGGAGTTACATAAAAACCTAAGAGAGCCTCCAGGAACCCCCAGCGCTCTGTGGATGGGAGTCTGAGAACGACCCCCCTTCCCCATCCTGGGCATCTGCAGTGAGGAACCGAGGCCCCGACACAGCGGCTGGTGGCGAGACAAAGACGAGTCTGTCTCCTGACCTTCATGCTGCTCCCTGCCCCCGACTGGCATGCAGACCAGACACCTGACAGCACACAGCTGTCGCTCTGGAGGATACTTCAGACCTTCCCTATTCAGCAGCATTTTAGTTCATGTATGTGACAATGCATAGAAAAAATAAAAGGCAGTCATGGTTTAAATCGTACAACATATTGCTAAACTACATTGAAAGTTCTCATTTCACTTGGATTAAAGCACAGTCTCCACCTGGACCCACGGACCTCCTTCCATCTGCCCACACCCCTACCTCTCTGGCTCCACACCCGCTCACAGGGCTCCAGCCACACTGGCTTTCCTGCCGCCCCGTAACACGCCAGTCCCGCTCCGGCCACAGGATCTCCCACGGGGGCAGGGGAAGAATGTCTGCCCCCGCCCCCGCCCGCTCCCTGGAGCACCCCCGTGGCCCCGCCCCCACCCGCTCCCGGGAGCACCCAGTTCCCTCTCTCTCTCCACAGCGCGGATTCTCTAAGGAAAGCCTGCAGAATTCACTTGTTTGCCGACTTCGCTCTCCCCTCGACTAAGTCAGACGCTGTGAAGAAAGACTTTGTAGATTCTTCCTTAATGAGTCCCCAGCATCCACAACAGTGCCCGGCGCACTGCAGATGTTTAAAATATGTGTTGAGTAGTTGGGGGAGGGGATGAAAGGAGAGATCAAAGAATGAAGAAACCATGGAAGGGAAGCAGCAGCCCCAGGAAAGTGGGCGCTGGGCCGTCACTAGGCCTGAACCTGAGCTCAGAGAACATCTTTTCAGAACAAAATCACTGAGAACAGCATGACGTAATCACTCACCAACACGTGTCACTGTGGCAAGAGAATATTAACAATGCAGGCCTTTTCCCAAATACTCCATTTCACTAAGTTAATCAAAAGATTTGTCTCTTACACTGACAAATTTCTACTCTGAACACAGCACCAGAGTTGGCCAATTTTGAAGAAAGAACTTTAACATCAAAGTGAGGACAGTTAATATTAAAGCAAATCCAGACTCTTGAACGCTTTTGTTTTCTGCTGGTTTTAGTCACCTCCAAATCCTTCCAAACACAAGAGACTTGAGACAAGGTCCTGGGGCTTTGTACAGACTAGAACATTTTCTCTTCCTGTCTTTCTATGTAGATGGTGCAGGAAGAGCCCACAGGGTCTCCTGGGGGGGTCACGAACAGTTTTTTCCCTTAGAGACGCATACAGGGTTTCCCAGCTTTTCTCTATAGCCCTAGACCTTGTGACCTGCCCAAAAAAGCAAACCTCTGGCTCTGATGGTAAAAAGAATGTGTACACCAAACCAGAACAATGAACTAGAAAGACTTATCAATATTACAATTTTTTGATCACCTACACCTAAACTTTGAGTTTCTCTCTATCTAATTCAATGGCTACCTGAATTGAGTTCATTCTCCCACCCTCACCTCTTTCACTACACTTACTTCCTTGAATCAGTGTGTTATGACATCTAGGAGAAATTTATACGTCAAAATATTCTCTTCAAAATCATAAGCTGTAGTACAGGAGTTCTAGAGGGTCAAGATGTTAAGGTGAAAGAAATGTATAGAATAACTACAAAGCAAGGGGAAAATGAATGAGAATAATCAAGAGAAGAAAGAAAGAAAAATAAACGTCAAGGAGAAAGAAAACAGGGGAGAATAAAAGTAAGAAAGAGAAAAAAGAAGGAAGGGATAGAGAAAGAGTAAAGAGAAGCACGAAAAATCGCAAAAAGCGCTGCCCGTAGAGGGAAGCCACAGGCCCGGGCTCTGCCCAGTGAGCTGCTTCTGAGCACCGGCCGAGTCGGGAGCCCATGGGCAGGCAGGTAAGAAGCCCACTGGGTTCCAGCATCCTCGGAGCGACGACCCCTCGTGCGAACCCCCGGGCCCTCGCCCCGACATCCTCCCCGCAGGGCCTGGAGCTTTCGGGAGCCCCTCCTCCTCAGCCCCGCGTCCGCAGACAGTTCAGACAGCCCCCTTCATCAACAGGACGGCTGCTTTCGGAGTGACCCAGGGAAGCTCTCAAGGACACATCTTAACTGCCAACTCATCCACTCACCCGCCCTAAGGATTAAGAAACTAGACTGGTTTTAAAACATTACTGTGAAGCAAAGTAGGAGAAAGAACCGCCCTGACAAAACTTCAAATGTTCCATGTTTTTAAAGTTACCTCACAAACAGTTCTGGACTCCCCACAATTCCAAATATGTTCTAGAAATGATCTCTCTATCATCACAAATAAGCCTATGACTTATAAAACAAAACATATGTGGATGAGTTTTACATTTGTAGAGGGGACAGCAAGAAAAATAAGCAGGACATGACACTCTGGTAGGAAGGGAAAGTAAATCAAATCACCCCTTTAAATATACAAAATATGCCTTCTGAAAAATGAACTAAGAAGTCTCTAAAAACTTTTACATTTTAGTGAGAAATGCACTTATATAAAATAACTAAATTACGCTTCTTTAATGCTATACATCAATTTGATTCAAATCTAGTCAATTTAATTGAAAGAGAATTCATTAAATTTCATTTAAATAGCATGACTTACAATTAGTGGCCTAACAAATGGTAGATGTCTTTACTTCTGGTATACCCTGTCCTTCCACAAATGAAGATGGGGTTAAACATGTAATTTTCCTAAAAGGAGTCAACACTATTCTGCATATTTGATTATTTAATAGTCTGGATCTGCCCATCATTGCCAACAAAGGTTGTCCACACATGGGCGTTAGCTTGCATATATAAGGGGAAAATGCAGGCTGATTAAAAAAAAAACTTAACATGGAGAATCATTTCCAGGAGACACAGTTAATCTGTTCTAGAGCATTTTATTCCTTGAGAGACGAATGCCATCAAACATCTCCCGGCCCCTTACAGAATCTCTGCTTTACCTCAAGTGAACATGTGTTAAAAGCATTGGGACAAACCTGGAAATAGGGTGAGGATGCTGTTATTTGCATTTCATCCCACAGAATCTCCTTTATTAAGAACCAGTAGAAACCCTTCTTTTGGATACTAGAGGACAGCAAAGTTGTCCTTCTGGGACTGTTGCTTTTCATTTCACAGACACACAAGGCGTGATACAGACTTGTTTCCACTTCCCTTCTACCTTAAACCCAAGGCATAAATTTCAACTACCTTTAAAAACTGCAAGTCCTTCTGAAATACACTTCAGCATGCTAGTTCACCCAGCCTCATTTTATTGCCCCATCCTAAATTCCTTTCAGTTTAATCTGTTTTCCTTTGTAATCCTTTTGTACACCTCACATATTCATAAGCTGCTCAGATCTTTTATTTTGGAGCCAGGGTGGGTTACCATTCTTTCAGCCAGCATGTAAACAGATATTTTAGGATTTCTACACAAAAAGCTTGTCATGTTTCTACCAGCTCTCCTTCCATATTTTCCTCCAGGATTTTTTGTGTCCAGAACTGCCTTTCTAAAATCAGTCCTCCTTTCACTCTCTTGATCATTCACATTTTTAAAGGAAGACAAGGGTCTTGATTTTCCAAAGACACACCAAGAATGATCAAGTCTCTGTTCACACCTAGACATCTTGACCCTGTTCTCCACACATTCAAAACTAAAGTTAATTCTCTCTTTGTGTAAATCTGTTGAATAACTTTTGAAGCTTGGTAGTGAGCCCCTAAAATGGTCCTCAAGCTGTTTCAGCACACAGCACTCCATCAGATACTTGCATTCATATGCTGAGTAGATATTTTATTTATTTTTATCGTTTTCAACAAAAGGTCTTCATTTAGTCACTCAAATATTTAAGTATATACTATGTGTCCAAAGGTCTTGAAATGTTGGTAGTCTACACAGAAGACAGATATGTAGAGACAGATAAATTACATATCTAAATAATCCACATGATAGAGATATGAATAAAATGCCACGGGGCTCCAGAAGAAAGAACCACCATGGCGGGGAGGTGGGTTGTATCAAATAAGTAAAGGAAAATGAAGAGAACAAAGAGAAAGAGAAAACAAGGTAACCAAAAAGTTTACTTCTTATTACTATTTCTGCCACAAACTTCTGGAGCAAGCACATTGCTTCCTAACTTCCCTTCCAGCCTTGTCCTTCCAGGAAACATTCTACAGACTTCAGATGGTCAGGCTCCACTGTGGAGGCAACGTAGACAGGCTGCAGGGAACAGGCTGGGAGCCGAAGATTCCCAGGAATCCACAACCCTTGAGGTTTCACTGCAGCCTCTGCACTCACACTCACATAGCAGAGGGTCCGTTTGTACATCAATAGATGAAGGTGGAAAAAAACCCATTTCACAAAATGGATCGTGGAAAAACAAAAGTGAGGTTCCCGAGAAAGGCAGCACCACAAATCTGAATTAGCCAGACATGTGGATTAGTGACCCGTGTGGAGAAGAGCCAAAAAGGAAAAAAAAAAAAAAAAAAAAGGCAAAGAAAAACCAAGTTGTCAATTTTTTAAGATGGAACCACAAGTCTTTCTTCTTCAAAAAGAAAAAAAGTCATTGAGCTCTTTAAGTCAAAACTGAAAGGGACCAGATGCTGCAAACAGTGATTTTAGCCGTGACATCCTTGCACCAATCACAGTCAAGTGCACTGAATATAGCTTATCACTGTTAATAATCACATTATCAAAGACTACAATTCATACCTATTTTTTTTAAACAGTAGGCTCTATGCACAGTTTTTACTACATTATCTACATTCTCACTCTTACAACTGACTGCTTGCCTATGACAGGGAAGGTGAATGCCCCAGAATGAGAATGCCCCATGGAATCACAGCAGGAAAAGTTTAGAAGGACCATTAGACAATTTGGACAAAACAGCTGTTGGGCTGTTGGGTTTAAAACAGATCAATTGAAGAAAAACAAGTCACTACATTAAACTATTTTCTACTTACCTCCATCATCCTCTTCAAGAAGGCATATTTTAAAAGGAGACAAGTTGCTATATTAAAAATTGCTGCTCTGGCATTTTGCAAGCTACATCAAATAATGAAGAAAAAACTAGGTTACAAACTTCCTGACATCAATTCCGACTATCATCTCCTACCAAACTAAAATTCAGATGATCACTAATTAACTTTCCATCTAATGTTCCTCCAGTATACAATAAAATCAGTAACATAAAATGTTTCAGTTAAAGTTAAGAGAAGTAGACACACTAGGGAAGAAAAAAATGAAAACATCATCCTAATCAATGATGTAAAACACAAGATATGAACAACTGTTAAAATAACTTGTTGAAATTGACCGATTCTACTATATCTACACCTAGTTATTTCCTAACCAGTAAGTAATTTTTAATGTAAACAAATAAAATAGTGTATTTAATGGGATCATTACTTTTAGTTATATGCTTTTCCTTTTAAAACTAAATATGCTCTTATGTGCTTGTTTTTTTCAGGTGTTATTATGTCAGCACCCCCTCATCTCTGAAGGTCTACCTTGGCCCTTGATCAACTGTTCTCTGCACCACAGGAAACTCAGAGCCCTACACAGAACACGTGTCCTACACTGCATCTCTCGTATGTGGTTCATTTCAGGGAGTACAGTCCACCAAGTAAACACTAAGCAGTGTTTCAAAAGCATCAGACAGTAAAAGGGGGACATGCAGCATTAGATGTGGGCCCCCATTCAGTGCCTCAGTGCAAAGAAGAGACAGATAAATGCATTGCTCCAGGACTGGGAGAAAAACAGAGGTTATAAGCACTAGGCCCCTCTGCAGACCTTTGGGCAGGAGCCTAGAATAAAGTCCCTGACAGTGTGGGTCATTGTTGGCTTTAAAGGGAACTCATGAGTTAGATAATGATAAACAACCAAATTCCATAAAAACATTGTTACAAAAATAGGATTCTTAATTCAATACAATAAATACAAAGTGCTTTCCTAGCTTCAGGCCCCATATAAAGCTGACATTAATCTCATGTTACCTTCAAAATACTTCAAAAATAACACAAAATACTTTAGGATGACACAAGGGACAAAGAGAAAAAACAACCAAAAAGAAATATTTGTTAGAAAACTATTACATCTGAACACTGAACAATTTTTTTAATTACATAAAATTTAGATTTAGTAAAACATGTTTCTCTATTTTGCCTCTGTCAGTTATCTCTGAAGGCAAAGAAAAAAAAAACGAAGAAAAGTTCAAAGAAAGCAGTAAGGGAAGAGACAGGGGAAAGAGGTATGGTGGCCACCACCCTTGAAACCAGTAGGCAGAAAGTTTCTTTCCGAGCTCTCAGCCCATGCAGAATGTGCAGCTTCCCACCGGGTGGTGGCCACAGCTGGACCCCGAAGCAGTGGTTCTCAGACTTTATATACACTGTAGTAACTGGACAACCCCGTGTCCCGTTCCCCAGAACTCAACAGCCTTGAAGATGGGGCATAAGAATCTTCAATTTAACAAGCTTCCCGGTGATTTAGCTTGAGTTATATGCAGATTATAATTTAAGAAATACTTGGAAGAGAAACCCAGACTCAATACCCAGTAGGTGCTGCACAGTTATTCGATGTTACTTTCAGAATATTCACTCTTCCCGGGGGCCTACCTGTGTCAGCATCCTTGGGCCTGTGTTCTTCGTCAGGAGGTTTAGATGGTGGCCAAGCAGCTGGGACTCTCCTGGGAAACTGCCCTTCTATATAATCCAGTGAGTGTGTGGGTTGACTAACTGCAGCCCAGGTGTAAAGTTGATCTTGCTATATTTCAAAAAAAAAAAATAAATAAATAAGCTATTTTAATTCAATCATGAAAAAAATGGAGTCTTCTTGATTGATATTTGCAACATCATTTCTATCATAAACATACGTGTGGTGTGCATATATATACACACAAACATCCATAAAACATTAAACAGCATTTTATACTAGTCAATGTAGATTCATCACATAAACATTCCTTCACACGGTCTTTCCATTTTCATAACCATACGTGTTTCAACTTCTATTCTATGGTAAGATTTAAGTCTCTTTCTTTGGGGGTAGGAGGCCATGTGGGTCTACAGGGAATTACAAGGTCAGAAAATCCACTTAATCACAGAGCCCCCTGACGAGGCATCTTCAATGCACTGGAATACGATGTCCCCTTGAAATCTGTTTAAATACTTATGGCAAAGTCAGAGGACAGGCAGCACTGGGCATGAAGGACCATAACAGCTTCTTCACCTTCAAGAGCAGGAAGCCCAGGAAACTGATTATTGTGCGTCCAGTTTGAGGACTGTTTGGGAGACAAACTATGAAAAAAAAAAAAAAAAGTAAATGAACCTGCCAAGAAAAAAAGAACTGGGCAGTGATCTGGCAAAGAAAGCTCTTCCCAGCTGCAGACCAACAGAATCCAGACAGAATGAGAAGCAGGCTCGTAACTACACCTCGTGCCAGGAAGCCAAGTGGGAACCTCACAAAGGAGGCCACACCGAGACCTGTGAACACCTTGGGAAACTGCCCGCTAGGATTTCAGGGTGACAGCTGCTTCAGGACGCAGGCTCGCAATGTACACAAGCCCTGGGTTCTCTTCGGGACGTCTTCCTTCCTTACAGGTATATTTCCCTAAACCTTTTGATCAACATAAAAAGTAAAGCAACATGCTGTAACCACCACGCTGAAATTGTGAACTTGAGTGAAAGGATGGAGAGGCACTGATATTTCTGTAATTTGTTTAACAAGTTAATTTAAGAACTTCATAAAATATTCTTCAGTGTCAACAGTAAAATACAATGTATAGATCATTTAGTTTAAACTTCACCTTTAGGGACAGTCACTGGCCTTAACTGAGAACTCAGATTCCTGGGTCAGTGGTATTGAATCGGAAGGGTCCCAATGCAGACCTGGCCAGCATTTCAGCCAGTCATATCTTTCAAGTATTCATACCTTGATTGACACCAGAGGCTTTGCTATTTGGCCTACTGAATATTAAAAGTAGCTTTTCCAGCACTGTTGACAATAGCCAAAACATGGAAACAACCTAAATGTCCATCAATGGATGAATGGATAAAGAAGATGTGGTACATATATACAATGGAATATTACTCAGCCATAAAAAGCAACGAAATAATGCCATTTGCAGCAACATGGACAGACCTAGAGATTATCATACTAAATGAAGTAAGTCAGAAAGAGAAAGACAAATATCATATATCACTTATATGTGGAATCTAAATCTAAATGAACTTATCTATGAAACAGAAACAGACTCATAGACAAAGAGAACACACTTGTGGTTGCCAAGGGGGAGGGGAGTGGGGGAGGGATGGATTGGGAGTTTGGGGTTGGTAGATGCAAACTATTATATTTAGAATGGATAAACAACAAGGTCCTACTGTATAGCACAGGGAACTATATTGAATATCCTGTGATAAACCATAATGGAAAATAATATTTTAAAAAATGTCTTTATGTGTATAACTGACTCACTTTGCTGTACAGCAGAGATGGGCACAACCTGTAAATCAACAATACTTTAGTAAAAAAAAAAGTAGCTTTTCATTGGCAAAATGAGTGGTTTAATTAGCATGATATTAGAAATGAGCTCTCGTTGGTAAAATAAAGGAATTCAATGAATATGGACCAGCAAAAACATCAGACAATATCCTCATTCTTACAAGAACAAGGTAAGACGTGAGCAAGGGGCGATGTCAAGGCTCGATGCCCTGACGGTGCTGCATCCAGCGCTGGTCTAGAAAGCAACTCCCAGGCTGTCAGCAACCACTTGGCACAGAATCCTGCCGCCCTCATGTCCGCATCAAGTGAACCTCCCACGTAAGGAGCAGTCAAGCACTCGCTGCCAGGGGAGCGAGACGTATGTTTCCTAAAAGGAGAACTCTGACTTAGCGTCACCATCCTAATAGTAAACCCATTCAGCCTCGGACTTCATCTGCTCCATATAAAAGAGGCAGCACCAGCAGCTAGGGGGACAAATGGTTGCACTCAGGATTTCATCACTCACTGAAAAACGAAGTTTGCTACAAGCACTCTGCAAAAGCCAGAACAGCCCGGCCAGTCCTGCAGTCTTTCAGCCCCACCCCAGGACTGGAATACATTACAGATCTGTGATGACAAAACCTCTCCTTCATCGTGTGGCTCCACGAGCAGAGAAGAAGCAAACACAAAGCTCTTGCATGGCTCTTTTTTTTTTTTTTTTTTTTAAACATAGGCAGTATGTTCTTTTTTTTTTTTTTAATTTATTTTTGGCTGTGTTGGGTCTTCGTTTCTGTGCGAGGGCTTTCTCTAGTTGTGGCAGGTGGGGGCCACTCTTCATCGCGGTGCACAGGCCTCTCATTATCGCGGCCTCTCTTGTTGCGGAGCACAGGCTTCAGACGCGCAGGCTCAGTAATTGTGGCTCACGGGCCTAGTTGCTCCGCGGCATGTGGGATCTTCCCAGACCAGGGCTCGAACCCGTGTCCCCCGCATTGGCAGGCAGACTCCCAACCACTGCGCCACCAGGGAAGCCCTGCATGGCTCTTTAACATCTACAGAATCAGATGTCAACTCTTTGACCTGTCGTTTAAGTTTTTCTATATTCCTCCCATTCATCCTCCCAGATTCATCTTCCCGCATTTCCTAAATCAAGCTCCACTCCACTAGAAGGTCCCAATTAGCCTCCCCACCCATGGAATCTAACCGATGATTAAGTCTAGCTGGGGTGTCCCCTCCCCACTCCCAAGTCACAGAGCCAACAGGACACCGGCCACCCCTTATGTTGACAGCTACCAGCACATGATCCAGGTCGGTGACCGAACATGGTCTTGAGTGTAGCTCGTCACCCCTCAAGCACATGAGGTGTGTACACAAGTCCTGTAAATCTCCCCAAACACTTGAGAATATTAAGAAGACTCCATAAGAGCCACCTAATGTCTACTGAATTAATGAATTTGTCAGATAAAAGGAAAAAACAAAAGAGATGGTTTGTCAACATGAGCAGCGGCTGGAGCTAGGGATCGCATTTTCTTCATTTGCTTATTAACAAGGTACCAGAGGGGTACTTTGTGTGCATCAAATGGAAAACAAAGGTATCAAGTGATCCATTATATCTAAACCTATTCACAACTATACCATATAAAGAAACATATGGAGCAGATAAAACTCCTAGGATATAATCAGTTCTGTACCCCAGACAAATCTTATAACTCTATGAGACCTCAGTGTTCTCACCAGTAATTCAGGAAAACTGCCTGCTCTTGTCTTTTTCGCAGGACTGGAGTGAGGTGGGTGCAAACACTATGTGGAAAGAGCTATGAAAACCACATCGTGTGATTCAAGTATAAGCACCACGACTACTACTTGTTTTGATTTTTTTTAATCTATGTTTCATTAGAATAATCACACATTTCCTGTATTTTAAAAAGTCCTTTTTAGAGGAATTAAATATTGTCATCAAATGTACACAACACCATGTGGTTGCTGAACCAGCACGAAATCTTTGCTTCATTTTGAGAAGCTAGGTGAGCAAACTGTAGTCGGCAAAGTTCCCTTGGCATTTGTGCTGATAGTCACTAAGTTTTGAATTCAATTAACAACCGCCCTGTGGCATTTCCTCAACCATCCACACATGTCTTTTTCTCTGTTGTATTTCTGTTTAACATTTCAGAAATGTATGTGTTATTTTCCCAAGTAGAATATGCAAGTTTCCTGCCATCAGTCACCAACCACATCCTATACCCCTTGTTTTCTGCCGGTTTTATTCTGTATACATAACAGACACACAATGAGTATTAAGGAATTGGAAGGGTCAAGATCAATAAAATTGTCTTTTAACAAATTACACCATAGTTTTATATGAGTTAAAACAGGAACAATTTTCCCTGACACTACTCCACCGCCTTAAATTCTTAAAGTCTGTTTTGATTTTTGTTGAACTGGATCATTTATTCCTATTAAAGAAAACAAATACATGCTTTCAACCTTAGGCAGATCAGAAGATTTAAAATCACAATCTGAAAGTGGCATAAACAGGCCACAAGCTAGTGATCCCAAAAAAGAAAACCGTTTCTTTTAGCAGATATTTCCCCATCTTTTAACTGGCCTATATATAATAACCCCCCAAATAACTCAGAGCTACAATTCAAAAATAGTTTATTTTAGAGGGCCCACTAGAAAATTATAACAACTGAAGTGAGGCATTCTAAGAGTGCTTTGTTGAAACTGCTGTAGTCAAGATGAGGGTTTGGTTGTCACCTCACGATAATATTTGGTAACGTTTCTGTTATTTCTGTTAACCGTGCCTTCGGTCTGTGCATGGGGGAGGATCTACATTACTCCCTGAGAGGCGTGGCCGCCCTTCCTATCGACACTCCTAGGACTTGTCAGCACGTGGCATGGGCTGCCCTGCATGTGGGAACAATCCTAGTCTGGGCTCCTCACCTCCTCAGCTCTCAGCACTGCCTCGGATCCACTGTCTGTCTTTCAAGGCCAAAGGGTCTCTATTTGAGTGGTAAATACAGTCCGTGTATCCCAGACATCCCAGCAAGTGCATTCTCCTAACAAACATCAAAAGTTTGACTGAGGGCAACAAAAGTAAAAAATTGCCACGAAGTACGGCACACGACCATTTCTTTACATGCACGCTATCCATCCCTGGAGTACAGAGAAAAATCTGTGTCAGGCCAGCAGACGGCTCTCAGCTTGCACCTGGTCACACTGGCCTCAAGAACTGCTCCAGCCAGCTGAGCCTGGGTGTGACCTCTAAGAACAATACAGCAGGCGCTCAGGGAGTACATGGAGGCTGTGTCCATCCCCTTCCACAGCACTCTCTGGAGAAGGGTTCTGAGGATCAAAGGTCTCATCTTGGAACTTTACAGCTTCATTTGAGGAATTAAATACCTGGATGGTATTGAGCTTATTTGTGCTTTGTTAGTGCCATGGACGCGATGTGCTTTTTGTTCTGGCTATTGGAAAATCTGAAATAGGTATATGGTCTGCATGCCACGTGTTTTCCAGTTCCAGAATGTATGCTTCTGATTAGCCTCATTCCTACCTCCATTTATGTTCCCCCCGCAGTTTAGTTTTGTCTTTTTTTTCTTTTGTGCACTCATGGCTGAATTTTACTATTTTACCATATCTTACTTTTCTTACTAATCATTGTAAATACTATTTGGAGTAAGGTGGTGATGAACACATTATTAATATTAGGGAAATGATGGAAAATTCATTTACTTATCTACTTTAACTCACTTGAACTTTTTATGACTGGAAGGATAAACGGTAGATTCACTGAGAGTAGACTGAATTGTACTCACGATATTTTGGTTTGCATTGATCACTTAATCTTTAAAGAAAACAACAGCACAACTATATAGAGTCACTTTGAAATAGGGGAGATAAAAAACAATAAATAATCACTACTATACACAACAGCATCCACTGGGTATAATATTTTCTAATCCTTCTTTTAATATATTCTACAGCTGTAATCGTACTGCACATGATTTCATAATAACATAGTGTAGACTTTTTTAAACTACTGCATCATTTTCATACTGATAATTTACATTTTTGCCACAATCATGACACAGTTAATATTACACTGTAGCCATTTAATCAGCTCTTGACAGAACACGTGAATGTGACTTCCCAAATCACCCCTGGTTCATAATTAAATAAGAAATTACAACCCTAGAAGAGGACACTGACCCTTGAAAAATGTGGGTTTGAATTGAGAGGGTGCACTTACACGGGGTTATAAATACTGCCATGCTCCACGGTCTGTGTCTGATTGAATCTGCGGATGGACAGGAACCACAGATATGGGGCCGACTATAAAGTACAGCAAGATTATCTCCTACATTATTCAGGGGTCAACTGAGTACATAAAAATGACAAATAAAAATGAATAATTACCAAGGCTTGATTTGTGACCCAAGATATGATCTAGCCTGGAGAGTGTTCCATGAGCACTTGAGAAGAAAGTGTATTCTGTTGTTTTTTGATGGAATGTCCTATAAATATCAATTAAGTCCATCCTGTTTAATGTATCATTTAAAGCTTGTGTTTCCTTATTTTTCATTTTGGATGATCTGTCCATTGGTGAAAGTGAGGTGTTAAAGTCCCTTACTCTGACTGGGTTACTGTCAATTTCCCATTTTATGGCTGTAAGCATTTGCCTTATGTATTGGGGTGCTCCTATGTTGCGTGCATAAATATTTACAATTGTTATATGTTCTTAGATTGATCTCTTGATCATTATGTAATGTCCTTCTTTGTCTCTTGTAATAGTCTTTATTATAAATTCTATTTTGTCTGATATGAGAATTGCTACTCCAGATTTCTTTAGATATCTGGAGCTGGAGGAATCAGGCTCTCAGACTTCAGATTATACTACAAAGCTACAGTAATCAAGACAGTTGGTGCTGGCACAAAAACAGAAATATAGATCAATGGAACAGGAGAGAAAGCCCAGAGATAAACCCACACACATATGATCACCTTATTTTTGATAAAGGAGGCAAGAATATACAGTGGAGAAAAGACAGCCTCTTCAATAAGTGGTGCTGGGAAAACTGGACAGCTACATGTAAAAGAATAAAATTAGAACACTCCCTAACAACATACACAAAAATAAACTCAAAATGGATTAAAGACCTAAATGTAAGGTCAGACACTATAAAACTCTTAGAGGAAAACATAGGCAGAACACTCTATGACATAAATCACAGCAAGATCCTTTTTGACCCACCTCCTAGAGAAATGGAAATAAAAACAAAAATAAACAAATGGGAACTAATGAAACTTAAAAGCTTTTGCACAGCAAAGGAAACCATAATCAAGATGAAAAGACAACTCTCAGAATGGGAGAAAATATTTGCAAATGAAGCAACTGACAAAGGGTTAATCTCTAAAATTTACAAGCAGCTCATGCAGCTCAATATCAAAAAAAACAAACAACTCAATCCAAAAATGGGAAGAAGACCTAAATAGACATTTCTCCAAAGAAGACATACAGATTGCCAACAAACACAGGAAAGAATGCTCAACATCACTAATCATTAGAGAAATGCAAATCAAAACTACAATGAGGTACCACCTCATACCAGTCAGAATGGCCATCATCAAAAAATCTACAAACAATAAATGCTGGAGAGAGTGTGGAGAAAAGGCAACTCTCTTGCACTGTTGGTGGCAATGTAAATTGATACAGCCACTATAGAGAACAGTATAGAGGTTCCTTAAAAAACTAAAAATAGAACTACCATACAACCCAGCAATCCCACTACTGGGCGTATACCCTGAGAAAAACCATAATTCAAAAAGAGTGGGTCTTCCCTGGTGGTGCAGTGGTTAAGAGTCTGCCTGCCAATGCAGGGGACACGGATTCGAGCCCTGGTCTGGGAGGATCCCACATGCCGTGGAGCGACTAGGCCCATGAGCCACAATTGCTGAGCCTGCGCTTCTGGAACCTGTGCTCTGCAACAAGAGAGGCTGCGATGGTGAGAGGCCTGTGCACCGCGATGAAGAGTGGCCCCCACTTGCCGCAACTAGAGAAGGCCCTCACACAGAAATGAAGACCCAACACAGCCATAAATAAATAAATAAATAAATAAATAAATAAATAAACAAAAAGAATCATGTACCACAATGTTCACTGAAGCTGTATTTACAATAGCCAGGACATGGAAGCATCCTAAGTGTCCATCGACAGATGAATGGATAAAGAAGATGTGGCACATATATACAATGGAATATTACTCAGCCATAAAAAGAAACGAAATTGAGTTATTTGTAGTGAGGTGGTTGCACATAGAGACTGTCATACAGAGTGAAGTAAGTCAGAAAGACTTACCATATGCTAACACATATATATGTGTTAGCATAAGTAATACATACTTACCGTATGCTAACACATATACAGGGAAATTTAAAAAAAAAAAAGTTCTGAAGAACCTAGGGGCAGGACAGGAATAAAGACGCAGACTTAGAGAATGGAACTGAGGACACAGGGAAGGGGAGGGGTAAACTGGGACAAAGTAAGAGAGTGGCATGGACTTATATATACCACCAAATGTAAAATAGATAGCTAGGGGGAAGCAGCCACATAGCACAGGGAGATTAGCTCGGTGCTTTGTGACCACCTAGAGGGGTGGGATAGGGAGTGTGGGAGGGAGACACAAGAGGGAGGAGATATGGGGATATATGTATATGTATAGCTGATTCACTTTGTTATAAAGCAGAAACTAACACACCACTGTAAAGCAATTATACTCCAATAAAGTTGTTTTAAAAAATGAATAATTAGAGTAACAGCAAGAAGACTAAATTTAAAGATGAGCCGAGGTCTCTGAAAATGTTTCAGGATAATATAAAGGGGTGTTTTCTTAACTATGTTGAAAACAAGCACTGACATTACTACCATTGAGACTGCAAATTTGTGCAAATTTTCTGAACGGGAATTGAGTAGCAAAAGGATTTAAATATTGGTGCAATTCAACTTCCATTCATGATAAAATTTTTACCAAAGTGGGTATAGAGGGAACATATCTCAACATAATAAAAGCCATTTATGACATACCCACAGCCAATATAATACTCAACAGTGAAAAAGCTGTAAGTCTTCCTGCTAAAATCTGGAACAAGGCAAGTATGCCCACTCTCACTACTTCTATTCAACGTTGTATTGGAAGTCCTAGCCACAGCAGTCAGGCAAGAAAAAGAAATAAAAGGTATCCAAATTGGAAAGGAAGAGGTAAAGCTGTCATTATATGCAGATGACATTATACTACATATAAAAAACCATTAAGACTCCATACAAAAAATACTAGAACTGATAAAGGAATTCAGCAGGGTGACAGGATATACAATCAATCTACAGAAAGCTGTAGATTGATTTCTTTACACTAACAATTACATATCAGAAAGAGAAAGTAAAAAGAAAATCCCTTTTAAAATCACATCCAAAAAAAAAAAAAAAATACTTAGGAATAAACTTAACCAGGGAGGTGAAAGACATATGCTGAGAAACGTAAAATGTTGATAAAGGAAACTAAAGATGATTCAAAGAATGGAAAGTTATCCTGTGTTCTTGGATTGGAAAAATTAATGTTGTTAAAATGGTCATACTACCCAAAGCAATCTACATATTTAATGCAATCCCTGTGAAATTACTCATGACATTTTCCAAAGAACTAGAACAAATAATCCTAAACTTTATATGGAACCACAAAAGACCCAAAATTGCCAAAGCAATCCTGAAGAAAAAGAACAAAGCTAGAGGCAGAAACCTCCCAGACTTCAGACAATATTATAATCTACAACAATCAAAACAGCGTGGTAGGGCTTCCCTGGTGGCGCAGTGGTTGAGAATCTGCCTGCTAATGCAGGAGACACGGGTTCGAGCCCTGGTCTGGGAAGATCCCACATGCCACGGAGCAGCTGGGCCCGTGAGCCACAGCTGCTGAGCCTGCGCGTCTGGAGCCTGTGCCCCGCAACGGGAGGGGCCGCGATAGTGAAAGGCCCGCGCACCGCGATGAAGAGCGGTCCCCGCACCGCGATGAAGAGTGGCCCCCACTTGCCGCAACTAGAGAAAGCCCTCGCACGAACCGAAGACCCAGCACAGCCAAAAATAAATAAATAAATAAATAAATAAATAAAAAATTAAAAACAAAAAAAAAAACAGCGTGGTATTGGCACAAAAACAGGCATATAGGTCAATGGAACAGAAGAGGGAGTTCAGAAATAAACCCACACACCTATGGTCAACTAATCCTCACCAAAGGTGGAAAGAATATACAATGGAGAAAAGACAGTCTCTTCAGCAAGTGGTGTTGGGAAAGCTGGACAGCTGCATGTAAACTGATAAAGTTAAAACACTCCGTCTCACCATACACAAAAATAAACTAAAAATGGCTTAAAGACTTAAATATAAGACATGACACCATAAAACTCCTACAAGAGAACATAAGGGAAAACATTCCCAGACATAAATTGTACCAATTTTTTCTTAGGTCAGTCTCTAAGGCAATAGAAATAAAAGCAAAAATAAACAAATGGGCTTTTTCGTCTAGGTCTCTGACATGCCATCCAGACTAAGGAAGACCCGGAAACTTAGGGGCCATGTAAGCCACGGCCACGGCCGCATCGGCAAACACCGGAAGCACCCGGGAGGCCACGGTAATGCTGGTGGCATGCATCACCACAGGATCAACTTCGACAAATATCACCCAGGATACTTTGGGAAAGTTGGTATGAGGCATTACCACTTAAAAAGGAACCAGAGCTTCTGCCCAACTGTCAACCTTGATAAATTGTGGACCTTGGTCAGTGAGCAGACACGGGTAAATGCTGCCAAGAACAAGACTGGAGCTGCTCCTATCATTGATGTGGTGCGATTGGGTTACTACAAAGTTCTGGGGAAGGGAAAGCTCCCAAAGCAGCCTGTCATCGTGAAGGCCAAATTCTTCAGCAGAAGAGCTGAGGAGAAGATTAAGGGTGTCGGGGGGGCTTGTGTCCTGGTAGCTTGAAGCCACATGGTGGGAGATTCATTAAATGATAACAAGTGCTTTTCTCTTCTGGTCTGAGTGAGGGTTCTTTGGCACTTCTACCTCCCTACCTGTACAGAAACCCACCTAACAGGTTCCAGGAGTAAGGGTGTGAAGACCTGGGCTCCGCTACCAACTCCCCTCAAAGTTTGGAAGAGATGGCACCAACACTTAGAATAAGGCCTTGGGGACTTCCCTGGTAGCGCAGTGGTTAAGAATCCACCTGCCAATGCAGGGGACACTGGTTCGAGCCCTGGTCCAGGAAGATCCCACATGCCACAGAGCAGCTAAGCCTGTGCGCCACAACTACTGAGCCTGTGCTCTAGAGCCCCTGCACCACAACTACTGAGCCCGCGTGCCGCAACTACTGAAGCCCGCGCGCCTAGAGCCAGTGCTCCACAACAAGAGAAGCCACCACAATGAGAAGCCCGCACACCGCAATGAAGTGTAGCCCCCGCTCGCTGCAACTAGAGAAAGCCCGCATGCAGCAACGAAGACCCAACATAGCCAAAAATAAATAAAATAAGATAAATAAATTAAAAAAAAAAAAAAAAAAAGAATAAGGCCTTGGCTGGTTACCTAATTTGAGGCTTCTCGCTTACAAAGTGAGAATGATACCTGTTGATAATGTATATATCGTATCATTGAAAGGCCTATTGGCATTGTATGCTCTGAATTTATAAATGAGTGGGAGAATGTGTCCTTAATTGTTCCATGGGGCTCAAGGGGGGAAAACTCATGATCTTTACAAGATTTTGATGAGTCATGTTGGAAAGATGGGTCAGTGGTAGGATAGAAGTGGTTCTTTGGAACTTACTTCCTCAGTCTAAGGTTCTTCCACCCGGCTTCCTCATCTCAGACCAAACCATTCTGGTCATAATCAAAATGTTGGAATGGGGCCCAACAGGCTGAATTTTAAACACACCAGGGCTTTTACACATCAGAGTGGTTTGGATTCTAGAAAGCAGTTGTCAGGATTTATGTGTCCCTGTGCATAGGAGTCTTAATGTTCAAAAAAATGATGTCATGAAATGCTAATGATTTTCCTTCCAGTGTGAAATGTATCTAATAGAGAAATTTGGGGAATGCTAAAGGCCAGAAACCAGAATCAGGTTTTCTAGGGTTTGTAGAAAACCAAGAAGATGAGCAAAGCTTGTGTGCAGATAGGACTATCTTAGATATTGGTAAATTATAATTTGCTATAGTTTTCCAAGCTTTTGAAAGTTTTTTGACCCATAATAGAACTTGCAGGCTAGAACCCTGACCAAAGAATAGTTAAGATGGCACTTACTTAAGCCTACTAAAACTCTACTTACATGTTTAGTTTGGTAGAGGGTGGTTTCTGTATTGCTTTGTGGGATCATAAATGGACTGGGAACTATGACTTTCTGTGAGACTAATTTGTCATGACAGCCTTCAGAAGATATTGGGGATGGTCAAATGTAAGGAAGCACAGGGGAAGAAATGTAATTGATTTGTATAATGGAGAGTTAAAGGTGTCAGGAAGGCACTCAGTTGGATAAGCGAATAACTGGATCATTTACATCTTCTGTTGGTACTGGTGGAGAAAGGTAAAAATCGGTTTTCCCTTAATGTCTTTTGGAGGACTTATTATAACAGGGAAGCTTTGATGCCTTCTAGACACTGAAGGTACAGAAATGTGTAAATACAGTGTCTTAAGATTCAGGCCGGATTTGAAATTTATATCTAAACCTAATAGCTGTGTGACTTAGGCTTAGTCCAGTTTTCTCATCTTTAAATTTAGGTGAACGTACCTACCTGAGGATTGTGTGGATTAAGTAAAATGGAAAGCATTTACTAAATTTTTGTGTTTAGCTCTTAGTAACCAGCATGTAAGTGAACCATTATTACCTAAGCAGACAAGTCAGTTAACCTTGGTGTGAATCAGTCAATGGGAAAGTGGTCTTAAACACAGGAAAGAGCAAACATGCATTTAGGAAACCCAGTCTGGAAAGGTTAGGCAAGTTGGGAGGTGTTATATGGGAGATGAGCCTGGAGCGAACAGGTATTCTGGCCCGGCTGTAGTTTAGGCACAAGGCTACAGTGGAAGGCTGGAGGCGGGACCATGAGGATGGAAGACAGGATTCAGAAGACAGAAGGGACAGACAGGACTTGGTGACTGAATTGGGGTGGGGCTGGCAGCAAAATATGGTTTGGGGGGGGGGATAAGTGGTCAGTAGTCCCTTTATGGTTAGCTTCTTCCAAGGTTTCATTGCTAGAACCTTCCAGCATAACTATCCTGAAACTGGATGGGATAATGCTCATCCCAATCCTATATGGAGGTGCTGCTGTTGGACATGCATGCTAAATATGAAACTCAGTCACTAGTACAGCCATTCTGAATAGGGAGGATGCCTCAAATACCATCTCCAAGCCTGGAAAGTATAGCTACTGATCTGTGTGAGCTGCCATGTTCCGGCTTGCTCACTCACCATGATCTACAGGTAATAACTGGGCAGATGCTCTGATTACTCCCAGGTAATACTGTTGCCAAAGGAAGCTGGGTTACTGGTGAAAAGCCAAACATGTTCCAAGATAATGGAGGACACGGACCTAGAGCAAGTGCTTATCTTTTATAGGACCAAAGGCAAACCTTATGCTTTGATTTTATATCTGAGAGTGAAACGTGCCAATGCTGAGATACAAAATATAGCCGATGCATAGGAAAAGCTCATGCGTGAGACTGTCAAGCTTTGATTAGCCTGTCCGGTAGGCACAGACCCATACTGCCACTGCCTCTTTAGTGGCCGATGATAAGTGCATGGTGTTGATGAGATTCTCCCATGTAGGGGGAGCAGGTGCCCCCTAACTCAGGTTAATGGCTAAATTTTCTATAAGCTGGAATTGCTAAGGATATTTCTAGCCTAATAATGTACGTGCTTTAAATACATTGTTACTCAAACCTCGGGAAAAAAATAAAAATAAACAAATGGGACCTAATTAAACTAAAAAGCTTTTGCACAGCAAAGGAAACAATAAACAAAGTGAAAAGACAACTTATGAACTGGGAGAAAATATTTGAAAACAATGCAACTGACAAGGGCTTAATTTCCAAAATATACAAATAGCTCATACAACTCAAAAACAACAAAAAAACAACCCAATCAAAAAATGGGCAGAAGACCTAAATAGACATTTCTCCAAAGAAGACATACAGATGGCCAATGGGCACATGAAAAGATGTTCCACATCACTAATTATTAGAGAAATGCAAATCAAAACTACAATGAGGTACCACCTCACACCAATCAGAATGGCCATCATCAGAAAGTCTGCAAATAACAAATGCTGGAGAAGGTGTGGAGAAATGGGAAACCTCCTGCACTCTTGATGGGAATGTAAGTTGTGCAGCCACTTTGGAGAACAGTATGGAGGTTCCTTAAAAACCTACAAACAGAATTATCATATGATCCTGCAATCCCACTCCTGAGCATATATCCGGAGAAAACTCTATTTCAAAAAGATACATGCACCCCTATGTTCAGAGCAGCACTATTTACAACAGCCACGAAATGGAAGCAAACTAAGTGTCCATCAACAGATGAATGGATAAAGAAGATGTGGTAATATACACAATGGAATATTATTCAGTCATAAAAAGGAATGAAATAACGTTGTTTGCAGCAACATCAATGAACCTACGGATTATCATATTAAGCGAAGTAAGCCAGAAAGAGAAAGATAAATATCATATGATGTAACTTTTATATGGAATCTAAAAAAATGATAAAAATGAACTTATTTACAAAACAGAAACGACTCACAAACATAGAAGGCTGACTTACAGTTATTACACGGGGGGAGGGATAAATTAAATTTGGGGGGTTAACAGATACACACTACTGTAATACACACTACTATATATAAAATAGATAACCAACAAGAACATACTATATAGCACAGGGAACCAAATTCAATATTCTGTAATAACCTGTAATGTAAAAGAATCTTAAGAAGAATATATACATGTGTGTATATAAAGCACTTTGCTGTATACTAGAAATTAACACACTTTAAATCAACTATTCTTCAATTAAAAATTCAGTAATTTTTAAGAAATTAAAATATTCATCCTTGGGCTTCCCTAGTGGCGTGGTGGTTGAGAATCTGCCTGCCAATGTGGGGGTCACGGGTTTGAGCCCTGGTCTAGGAAGATCCCACATGCCGCGGAGCGGCTGGGCCCGTGAGCCACAATTACTGAGCCTGCGCGTCTGGAGCCTGTGCTCTGCAGCGAGAGAGGCCGCGGTAGAGAGAGGCCCGTGCACCGCGATGAGGGGTGGCCCCCACTTGCCACAACTGGAGAGAGCCCTCGCACAGAAATGAAGATCCAACGCAGCCAAAGGACAAAAAAAAAAAAAAAAAAAAAAAAAAAAATTCATCCCTTTGGAACCAGCAATTCTACTTATAGAAGTTTTCCCTAAGGGGAAAATAAATCAGTAATGTGTAAAAAATATTCATATAATAGAATGTATTTATTTCAGTGTTATTTATGTTTAAAAAAGAGAGAAAAGCAGAATTTCCAAAAGTAGCATTATGAATTGAAAATTATGGTATGTAAGAGTAAGCAAGAGTTGTTAAAATCCTATCCCATCAAATGCTCTGTAACATTTCCTTCATGACGTATGTTGACAGGTGAAAGCAACTGGCTACAAATTGTATGTGCATTATAAAAATAATAACCAGTGTAATGACAGAAGAGGTCATTAGAACCAGCCCTTCTGCTGGAAACTAAAAAAAATGACATTTTGTGTGTGTGTGTGTGCACACGCACACACACACCCATACACATATTTATATACCTTTCAGTAGAATAAATATAAATGTAAATAAAGGGGAGGGGGTATTAAATTAAGGAAGAATTGAAAAGCAAGAATCCAGGGGAGGACAAACACCTAGGGAGCAGACACTCCATGAGGGTTTCTGTGAGAATTTGACTGCAGGTTATCAGGGAAAGTATTGGAAGTTAGTGTCTCTGCAGGGTTTGCTCCTAGTGACACCCTTGCTTTATGTTAGGATCCAAAACACCATCACACTAGGAATAAAGGTAAACTAGAAGGAGACAGTCCTCTCAGGGCTGAAATTCAACTTTAAATTTTCTAAATCCCTGAATGTAACTCCAGGTGATCCTGGAGTGCTAGTGTCCCAGGTCCCTGGCAAAATCAAACACAAATCCTATCTCAAAAAAGATAATGTCAATCTAGGTATCTGCACAGCATAAAATAAAAAATAACTATAAACATGGAGACACAAATCAAAATAAAAGAAAATCAATAGAAAAATAGACAACAGAAAAAGACACACAAGTGCATCAGATATTATCAGACACACATTGTTAAATAATTATGTTGAGTCTCAAGAAGATAAAAGACAAAATGCAGAATTTCAATACAAAACTGTAAACAATAAAAAACAGAAATTCTAGAACTGATAAATAAAATAACCAAAATTAAACTATACAATGGATGTATTTGATGATAAATTAGAAACAGTTGAATAGAGAATTCGTGCATTTGAAGAGACATCAAAAGAAACGATCTAGAATGTAACAGAATGAAGAGGTTGGCTGACACTGCAGAGAGAATAAGAGACAAAGGACGCAGTGAAAAACTATAACATATGTGTAAATAGACTGACAGAAAAAATGGAAAACAGAGAAAGAATAACATTGAAGTATCATTTGAAGAGAGGTTCTGGCTGATGACATTGTAAAATGAAAGAAGGGGACTTCCCTAGTGGCTCAGTGGTTAAGAATCCGCCTGCCAACGCAGGAGACACGGGATCAAGCCCTGGTCAGGAAGATCCCATATGCTGTGGATCAACTAAGCCCATGTGCCTCAACTACGGAGCCTGCACTCTAGAGCCTGTGAGCCACAACTACTGAAGCTCATGCACCTAGAGCCCCTGCTCCACAACAAGAGAAGCCATTGCAATAAGAAGCCTGCACACCACAATGAAGAGTAGCCCCCACTCGCCACAACTAGAGAAACCCTGCACACAGCAACAAAGGCCCAACGCAGCCAAAATTAAATAAATAAATAAATATTTTAAAAAATGAATATAAAATGAGAGAAGGCATTCAAGTCACTGATTTAAGAAACCCTATGAAGCCTAAGAGAATAAATGTAAGACAACCACACATAGGTGCATATAACAAAACTTTTGGATAAAACGGTAAAAATAGATTAATGACAAAAAGCTGTAAATGGACTATTTTTGTTAAGGAGTCAGTATCATTGGAAGCTATAAGATTCTAGAATGGTCTTTTTTAAATGCTGTAACAGGGGATCAGTCAAGGTAGCAGAGGAAGAGGATGTGGAACTCACCTCCCCTGATGAACACATCAAAGACACATCTACATGTGGAACAAATCTCACTGAAAACTAACTGGAAACTGGCAGAAGGACCGCTGTACAACCAAGACTGTAAAAAAGATACACATGCAATCGTATAGGAAGGGAAGGAGAGCAATTGGGTTGGGACCTGTGCCTGGGAGGGGACTCAGGAGAAGGGAGATTATATGAGCAGAAATCTTCCCTGGGGGTGAGCAGCTTAAGCCACAGATTGGGGGTCCCGGTCCTGGTGTCTGATGCGGGGAAGGTGAGGCCCCCTGGCTGGTTGGAGGACGGCCAGGACTATAATAGGAGGGCTGAGGGAAGCCTGGACTCCACTTGTGAGGAACACGAGTACTGGAAGTGCGCCCCCAAGGCAGAGAGGTCTGTCTAGTGGCTGCTGGTTTTCCCTTGACCATCCTGCCGAGCTCCCCAGCCCCAGCTGTAGGAACACTCCAACCTCGCTCAATCCACGTAACACTGTAAGACTGGATCTAGGGTGGACATGAGTGTGGAAAGGACGCTAACATGGGACAGAGAGGGACCCCGGTGTCAGGACAGAGTCCGGGTGGGGCAGCAGTGACCACTGTTGCAGCTTACTCAAGCAGAGCCTCAGAAGCAGCCAGATTCTGATGGCGGCCGCTTCATCACACCTCGCCCCCTAATACACTCTGAGAGTCCACACTAGCCCAGCCGCCCTGCGACGTGGCTCCACACCAGTGTTGGGGCGGCAGAGGCTGGGGACGGGGATCGGCTGTGAGGGGAAAGGGGACTTGCTCCCAAGGCAGTGTCTGAGCGGAGTGGGCACACAAATACAGGTGCCTGCACAGGCAGCACATTGCAGACAGCTAGGAGCCAAGGGCCTGCACGGACTCCACTTGCTTCAGCACACCCCACTCTGGGGCAAGTGTCCTGGCGCTGGGAGAGGGAAAAACACAGACTTAAAGGAAAGAGCCAGCTCGGGGCCAACATTCAGGGGGTCTGCTCTGGCAACTTGGAATCAGACCCTGCACCCAATAGGGTGGTGACGGCCATTGAGCAGAAAGGAAGTCACGGCATACACCCGGCTTCAGCTCTAGCACCTCCATTTCCAGCCCCAGCCGCTACACCAAGGTAAGAGCTGCCAGCACACCCTGAGGAAAGACCTGGCTTGCATCCATGTCAAATCCAGCTCTCCCTCCAAAGGCATGGGGCACACGGAGTCTGTACAGGGATATTCCCACATGAGAACATCCCTTCAAGATGACAACAGGTAACTGTTTTACCTAAATTCATAGAGGCAGAGAAAGTTAAGCAAAATGAAAAGGCAGAGGAACTGCTCTCAAATGAATGAGCAAGAGAAAACCCCTGAAAAAATAAATAATGAAACAGAAATAAACAATTTACCAGGTAAAATATTCAAAGCATTGGTAATACCAATGTTAACTGAATTAGGGAAAAGAATAGAGCAACACAATGAAAACTTTAACAAGGAGCTAGAAAACATCAAAGAGACACAATCAGAAATAAAGAATTCAACAGGTGAAATTAAAAAAAAAAAAACACTAGAAGGAATGAAAGGCAGACTAGGTGATACAGAAGAATGCATAAGTTATCTGGAAGATAAAATAATGGAAATCACATAATCAGAACAACAATCAGAAAAGCAAATTTTAAAAAAAGAAAATAGTTTAAGAGATTTCTGGGATAACAATAAGAATACCAATATTCACATTATATGGGTTCCAGAAGGAGGAAAGAGAGAAAAGGAGATTAAAAAATGTATTTGAGGAAATTATGCTGAAAACTTCCCAAATCTGAACAAGGAAACAGATGTCCAGGAACAGGAAGCATAGAGGGTCCCAAACACAATGAACCCAAACAGACCCACAATAAGACATATCAAAATTAAAACAGCAAAAATTAAAGAGAGAATTCTAAAGGCAACAAGAGAAAAACAGAAACACATACAAGGGAACCCCATTAAGACTATCAGCTGATTTCTCTGCAGAAATGTTGCAGGCCAGAAGGGAGTGGCATAATGCATTTAAAGTGCTAAAAGGGAAAAACCTGGAACCTAGGATACTCTACCTAGCAAGATTATCATGAAGGAGAGAGAAAGAATTACTCAGACAAGCAAAAACTAAGTTCATCAATATTAAACCTACTCTAAAAAAAAAGACAGTGTCTTATCTAAGTAGAAAAGAAGGAAGAATCTATAGGAAAGGGAAACTCCAACTAGGAGAGGCAAATATATAGTAAGGACTGAGGATCAACCACTTAAAGCAAGTACAAAAATTAAAAGAAAAATGCAGGGGATGCGGGTTCGAGCCCTGGTCCGGGAAGATCCCACATACCATAGAGCAGCTAAGCCTGTGCACCACAACTACTGAGCCCACGCTCTAGAGCCCACGAGCCACAACTACTGAAGCCCATGCGCCTAGAGCCTGTGCTCCACAACAAAGAGAAGCCACTACAATGAGCAGCCCACCCACCGCAATGAAGAGTAACCCCCACTCACCACAACTAGAGAAAGCCTGCACACAGCAATGAAGACCCAATGCAGCCAAAAATAAATAAATAAATTTATTTTTAAAAAAAAGACAAAAGGTTGAAAAATCAATAAGTTAAATATCCATCTCAAGAATTTAGAAGGGGAAAACTCCCAGCAATATAGTCCAAAGACAGAAGGAAGGAAATAGATAAAAGTACTAATAAAATAACCCCAAAAGAAGTGCTCTAAAAAAGTTAATAAAATTGAAAACCTCTGACAAGTATTTTCAAGGAAAAATACAATTAACCAATGTTAGAAATGAAAAAGAACCCGCATTCCTACAGATAGTAAAAACTGTTAAGTAAATATTAAAAGGACTTTATACCAAACATTTAAAAATATTAGATGAAATGAATAAATTCTTTTAAAAAATGCAACTTACCAAAATTGAGAAACAAAATAGAATAATGTGAATCATCCCATAACTGAAATTAAACTAAAAATTTAAAAACTGTCTCATAAGGAACACTCCAGATTCAGGTGGCTAGAAGGACAAATTCTGCCTATACCCTTGAGGAAGAAATAACATCAATCTTACACAAATTCTTCCAAAGAACAGAAAAAGAGAGAACACTCCCCAACTTATTAGACCAACAAAACAGAGTTAGCAAAATCTAAAAGGACATTATGAGAAAGGAAAAATACAGACCAAGCACCTTCCTGAACATGGATGAAAAAAATCTAAAACATAATAATAGCAAGCAGAATTCAGTTTGGAACATTAAAAGAATGATATATCACAATCTGGGTTGATTCCAGGAAAATAAGGTAGGCTTAACATTTAAAATTAAATCCATGTAATATTCCATATTAATAAAATAAAGGAGAAAAAAGTATTCTCAGTAGAGACAATAAGAAAAGCATTTGATAAAAGGTATTGCCCATTTATGACAGAAACTCTCAGGAAACTAGGAATACAGTCATCCTGTGTTCCAGGAACCCCATAGATACCAAAATCTGCAGATGCTCAAGTCCCTTACATACAATAGTGTAGGATTTGCCTATAACCTATGCACATTCTCCCATATACATAAATCATCTCTAGATTACTTACAATACCTGATACTATATAAATACTATGTAAGTAGCTGTAAATACAATTTAAATGCCATGTAAATATTTACTAGCATTCAGCAAATTCAAGTTTTGCTTTTTGTAACCTTCCAGAATTTTTTTCCAAGTATTGATATTTTTGATCCATGGATTCAACCAACTGTGGATGCAGAACCCACAGATATGGAGAGCTGACTATAGAACACAACTTGCTTAATCTGAGAAAAAGGAGAAATGTTGGTCCTTGTAAATTGGGGAATAAGGAAACAATGCCACTATCACCACTCCTTCTATTTAACAATTATTCCTATTCAGTCTAGAAGTTGTTGAACAAACAAGACAAACAAATAAGAGATTGGGGAAGAAATAAAACTACCATTATTCATGATGACATGATTGTATACATAAACATTTTAAAAAGGACAGATAAACTATTAGAAATAATACATTTTGCATGGTTGCTGAATACAAAATCAACATACAAAAATCAATTGTTTTCTCCATCCACAAACACACAAATAAACCGTTAAAGATGCTTTTAAAAATACTTTTAAGATACTGGCATAGAAATAGACACACAGACCAACAGAACCGAATAGAGAGCCCAGAATTAAACCTCCACATATACAGTCAACTCACATTTTCATAAGGACGCTAGGAACATGCAGTGGAGAAATGATAGTCTCTTCAAAAATGGTGCTGGGAAAACTGGATAAACACATGCAGAAGATAAAATTGCATCCTTATCTTATGCCACTCAGAAAAATTAACTCAAAAATGAATCAGAGGAGATATGAAGATAGATATATATGTATAGCTGATTCACTTTGTTATAAAGAAGAAACTAACACATCATTGTAAAGCAATTATACTCTAATAAAGATGTTTTAAAAAAATGAATCAAAGACTTAAACATTAAGACCTGAAACCATAAAACTCCTAGAAGAAAACATAGGGAGGAAGCTCCTCAACATTGGTCTTGGCAATGATTCTATAGATATGACACCAAAAGCACAAACAAAAAATGAAAAAAATTCAACCAGTGGGACTACATCAAACTTAAAACCTTTTGCAGAGCAAAAGATACAATCAACAAAATGAAAAGGCAACCTACAGAATGGGAGAAAATTTTTGCAAATCATGTATCAGATAAGGGGTTAATATCCAAAATTTATAAAGAACTCATACAACTTAATAACAAAAAAAAAAAAAACCCCAAACAATCCAATTTTTAAAATGGGCACAAGAGCTAAATACACATTTTCCCAAAGAAGACATCCAAATGGCCAAAGGTACATGAGAAGGTGTTCAACATCACTAATCATCAGGGAAATGCAACTCAAAACCCCAATGAGACAGCACCTCACACCTGTAAGAATGGTGATCATCAAGACCAACAAGAAGAGAGAAGTGACAGTTATCATATGATATTTGTCTTTCTCTGTCTGACTAACTTCACTTAATATGACAATCTCTAGGCCCATCCATGTTGCTGCAAATGGCATTATTTTGTTCTTTTTTATGGCTCAGTAATATTCCATTGTATATATGTACCACATCTCCTTTATCCATTCCTCTGTTGATGGACACATTTACAAAACAGAAATAGAGTCACAGATGTAAAAAACAAACGTATGGTTACCAGGGGGAAAGGGGGGGAGGGACACATTAGGAGATTGGGATTGACATATACACACTACTATATATAAAAATAGATAACTAATAAGGACCTACTGTATAGAACAGGGAACCCTAGTCAATACTCTGTAATGACCTATATGGGAAAAAATCTAAAAAAGAGTAGATATATGTATGTATAACTGATTCACTTTGCTGTACAGCAGATACTAACACAACACTGTAAATCAACTATATTCCAATAAATTTTTTTTAATTAAAAACTTTAAAAAACATTAAAGAAGAGATAAGTGTTGGAGAGTCTGTGGAGAAAAGGGAACCCTCCTGCACTGCTGGTGGGAATGTAAATTGATGCAGCCACTGTGGAGAACAGTATGGAGGTTCCTCAAAAAAATTAAAAATAGAGCTACCATATGATCCAGCAATTCCACTTTTGGATATTTATTAGAAGAAAGTAAAAACACTAATTCAAAAAGATATATGTACTCCCATATTCACTGCAGCATTTTTTATCATAGTCAAGATATGGAAACAACCTAAATGTCCATCGATGGATGAATAGATAAAGAAGATGTGATCTATTTATACAATGGAATATTCAGCCATTAAAAAACAAAAAGAATAAAAACTTGCCATTTAAGACAACACTGATGGACCATTATGCTAAGGAAATAAGTCAGACAGAGAAAGACAAATACCATATTATCTCACTTACATGTGGAATTTTCAAAAAACAAACAAACAAAAAAAACAAGCTCATAGATACAGAGAACAGATGGGTAGATACCAGAGGTGGGTGGTGAAGGGTGGGCAAAATGGGTGAAGGTGGTCAAAAGGTACAAACTTCCAGTTATAAAATAAGTGACTGCAGTTAACAGATCTTAAAAGTTCTCACCACAAGAAAAAAAGAAATCTGTAACTATGTATGCTGACAGATGTTAAGCAGACTTATTGTGGTGATCATTTCACAATATAAACAAATATCAAAGTATTATGTTGTACACCTAAAACTAATATAATGAATTATATGTCAATTAAAACTCAATTTTTAAAAAAACCTTCAGAGAAAATAAAAATGATGTGGGTATATATAAACAAATTTATCATGTTTGTGGATTTGAAATCTGTTATTTCACTTTTCTCCAAACTGATAGTTAAATTTAACGAAATTCTAATCAACATCTGAAGTGTGCAAGTGCATTTTATTGGGATATGATAAACTGATTCTAAAATGTATATTCAAAAGGATCTAAAATGGCCAAGATAATATTTAAAAAATCAAAGTGGAAAGAGCTACTATTCCAGATATCAAGACATTACAATGCAACAATAATTAAGCACTCTGACATTTGTACAAGGACACACAAATATACAGTGGAATAGAGAGCCACTTAGCAGACTCTCACCCACACAGACAGATAATAAAATATGAACTCTACCTCACAAACATACTTTCCAGGATGATTACAGATCTAAGTAGAAAAGACAAAACAACAAAACTTCTGAAGATAACAGAAGAAGATATCTTGCTGCTTGCAGAGTAGGCAAAGACTTTTAAACAGAACACCCAACACACAAGCTATAGAGGAAAAGATGGATAATTGAGACTACATTAAAAGTAATCATCAGAAGACACCGTGAAGAAAGTAAAAGCTTAATTTACCAAGGGTCTGAAACCATAACTAAGAGACACTACAGCCACTAAGAAAAATCCAATCAACCCATAGAAAAATGAGCAAGACACCTCAAAGGAGAACACACAAATAAACATAAGAAAAAGTTATCAACCACATTAATAATCAGAGAAAAGTAAACTAAAACCACAGTGACATAACATTACACCTCAATCAGAATGGTTAAAGTCATACAAAAAATAGAAGAGTGACAGTACCAAAGTTGCCAAGAATGTAGAACAATGGGAATTCTCATATACTGCTGATGGAACTGTAAATTGATAGAACCACTTATGAAAATCATTTTGCCATATCTCATAAAGCCGGATACATGCATACCTACTCCTAGGTATATACCCAACAGAAATGTACAAGAATGTTCATAACAGCATTATTTGAAATCACTCCAACAATAAAACAGGTATGTTCATAAACAGCAGAGCAGCTAGGTAAAAGATGAAGTCTTCACACAGTGGGGAACCACACAAAAATGAAAACAAACGACAACTTCAATTAATGTGAGCAAAAGCAGCAGACACAGAAGAATGCGTACTGTAGGATATTTATATCAAAGTTGCAGAAGCAGGTAAAATTAAACCACAGTGTTTCAGGACTGATACTAGGGTAGTAAAATCATTAGGAAAAGTTGGTTGTGGTTCCCATACAAGCCAACATTAGTTACCTGTGACAGCAAGGAATGGGCATGAGAGGAGTTTTCTGTGATGCTGTCAATGTTTTATCTACTTATTTATTTTGCATTTCAGTAACTTTATTAAAAGCTAGATCCCTTAGTACGAAAACATAACGATAGTTGGTTAGGTTACCTACACTGATGTATTCAAAATATTGAAATCTATCAGCCTTTTGAGAAAGTGAAAAGTTTATCCATAAAACATCATTTACAAAAGTATAAGATACACTGTGGTTCTTCGGTTTATTTTCCAGGGCATATCTACCCATAACTTTATGTCAAAATTGGGTACAGCCATCCTGGATAGACCCAGGCTACACGTTGAACAAAGTAACCCCTAACGCTGCAGATCTCCTTAGATTCACTGACTTACCAGAAAATCCCGACCTCAGGAACCTCATAGTTATAAAGATGCCCACTTACTTTTAATACTTTCTTTTGGCACAGTGGGGACAATATAATTTTGTATACTCTCTTCCTTTTAAGAAAAATTCTAAATTAGAAGCAATGACAGGCTTTTGTTTGTTCGTTTGTTTTTTAATTTTTTTTTATTTTGTTTTATTTTTATGGCTGTGTTGGGTCTTCGTTTCTGTGCGAGGGCTTTCTCTAGTTGTGGCAAGCGGGGGCCACTCTTCATCACAGTGCGCGGGCCTCTCACTGTCGCGGCCTCTCTTGTTGCGGAGCACAGGCTCCAGACGCGCAGGCTCAGTAATTGTGGCTCACGGGCCCAGCTGCTCCGCAGCATGTGGGATCTTCCCAGACCAGGGCCCGAACCCGTGTCCCCTGCATTGGCAGGCGGATTCTCAACCACTGCGCCACCAGGGAAGCCCCATGTTTGTTTTTTTTAAAATATTTATTTATTTGGCTGCGCCACACGGGATCTTTGTTGCCACATGCGGGATCTTCATTGCAGCATGTGGGATCTTTAGCTGTGGCATGTGGGATCCAGTTCCCCAACCAGAGGTCGAACCAGGGCCCCCTGCACTGGGAGCACAGAGTCTTAGCCACTGGACCACCAGGGAAGTCCCAATGACAGTTTTATAAAAACAGTCCTTAGCAAAAACTTCTGGAGTGTTAAATCAAGCAAGTTTTTGGAGTGATGCTAACAGTAATTTGAGTTACTAATACAATAAAAGTTAATTTCACCAGTGGGGCTAGATTAAGGCAGTAGATCTTGTATAACAATTTTTTATCATGGATATAAACATCACCTGTTTTCTAGAAAAAATATTAAAGATAACTTAATATGCCAAAATGACTAGGTCTGTAGTTGTGCTTTATATAAAATGCCCTCAAATTGAAATGTAATTCCCCTGTATCAGTAAAGTCCACATCTCTGGATTGTCTATTACTTGCACTACAGTATCAAGAAACCATTTTCACTGCCTACAATACTGACCCTTGTTATGCCTTAAAAGTGCATTTGCAAAATGTTGGTTTTGATGTAAACCTCATAATTTAAAATTTAAAGTAAGTTACCATTTTTTTAATGTTTTTATTGGAACATAATTGCTTTACAATGGTGTGTTAGTTTCTGCTTTATAACAAAGTGAATCAGTTATACATATACATATGTTACCATATCTCTTCCCTCTTGCTTCTCCCTCCCTCCCACCCTCCCTATCCCACCCCTCTACGTAGTCACAAAACACCGAGCTGATCTCCCTGTGCTATGCGGCTGCTTCCCACTAGCTATCTATTTTACATTTGGTAGTGTATATATGTCCATGCCACTCTCTCACTTTGTCCCAGCTTACCCTTCCCCCTCCCCGTGTCTTCAAGTCCATTCTCTAGTAGGTCTGCGTCTTTATTCCCGTCTTGCCCCTAGGTTCTTCATGACCATTTTTTTTTTTTTTAGATTCCATATATATGTGTCAGCATACGGTATTTGTTTTTCTCTTTCTGACTTACTTCACTCTGTATGACAGACTCTAGGTCCAGCCACCTCACTACAAATAACTCAATTTCGTTTCTTTTTATGGCTGAGTAATATTCCATTGTATATATGTGCCACATCTTCTTTATCCATTCATCTGTCGATGGACACTTAGGTTGCTTCCATGACCTGGCTATTGTAAATAGTGCTGCAATGAACATTGTGGTACATGACTCTTTCTGAATTATGGTTTTCTCAGGGTATATGCCCAGTAGTGGGATACCACCTAAATACAATATACTGATCCAATGTAGAATATTTTATTTCTTGACCTGGGCAGTAATTACATAGGTGATCAATCTGTGTTAAATCTTGAGCCATACATCTGTACTTTTCTATATGTAAACTGTATTTCCCATTATAAAGGCTAAAAAAAAAAATGTTGAATCACATTGGCACGTATGTTTAAACAGACCAAATATATGTGGGTCTCTTTCTAGATACCCTGTTCTGTTCCACTGATCTCTGTCTGCATGTCTGTCCTTATGTCTGTACCACACTGTCTTAATAAATGTAGCTTTACCATCAGTCTTGTAATCAGGTAGTGTTTGTAAGTCGACCAGCTTTGTTGGTCTTGTCCAGAACTATTTTATCTATCCTAGTTCCTCTGCACTTCAATACATATTTTAGAATCAGCTGTTAATGTCTACAAAATGCCTGCTGGGATTTTTAATGGGATTGTGTTGAATTCCTGGCATTTTAATGGTGTGGTGGCAGGACCCCCATCTACTTAGCTCTTTACAGATCTTATATATATTCCATTAAATTTATCTCTACATATTTCATGTTTTTCATGCTATTTTTAAAAGTACTATTTTTGCCTCTATTTTCTAATTGTTTGTTGCTACTACATAGAAATACAATTGATGTTCATAAGTTCACCTTAGCCTCATGAGTCGTTTAAATTCACATATTAGTGCTAAAGGCTATTTAATACAGTCATTGGAATTTTCTACATAAACAATCATGTCACCTGCACAGAAAGTTTTACTTCTCTCTCGTCTTTTTTTTAATAGTTCTTTTCTTTTTTTACATCTTTATTGGAGTATATTTGCTTTACAATGGTGTGTTAGTTTCTGCTTTATAACAAAGTGAATCAGCTATACGTATACATATATCCCCATATCCCCTCCCTCTCACCCTCCTGATTCCACCCCTCTAGGTGGTCACAAAGCACCGAGCTGATCTCCCTGTGCTATGTGGCTGCTTCCCACTATTTATTTTACATTTGGTAATGTATATATGTCCACGACACTCTCTCACTTTGTCCCAGCTTACCCTTCCCCGTCCCCGTGTCCTCAAGTCCATTCTCTACATCTGAGTCTTTATTCCTGTCCTGCCCCTAGGTTCTTCAGAACCTTTTTTTTTTTTTTTTGATTCCATATATATGTGTTGGCACACATATATTTTTTAGATTCCATATATATGTGTCAGCATTCGGTATTTGTTTTTCTCTTTCTGACTTACTTCACTCTGTATGACAGACTCTAGGTCCATCCACCTCACTACAAATAACTCAGTTTCATTTCTTTTTATGGCTAAATGTAAGGCCAGACACTATAAAACTCTTAGAGAAAAACATAGGCAGAACACTCTATGACATAAATCACAGCAAGATCCTTTTTGACCCACCTCCTAGAGAAATGGAAATAAAAACAAAAATAAACAAATGGGACCTAATGAAACTCAAAAGCTTTTGCACAGCAAAGGAAACCATAAACAAGATGAAAAGGCAACGGTCAGAATGGGAGAAAATATTTGCAAATGCAGCAACTGACAAAGGATTAATCTCCAAAATTTACAAGCAGCTCATGAAGCTCAATATTAAAAAAAAAAAAAAAAGAAAGAAAGAAATCCAAAAATGGGCAGAAGACCTAAATAGACATTTCTCCAAAGAAGACATACAGATTGCCAACAAACACATGAAAGGATGCTCAACATCAGTAATAACTAGAGAAATGCAAATCAAAACTACAATGAGGCATCACCTCACACCACTCAGAATGACCATCATCAAAAAATCTACAAACAATAAATGCTGGAGAGAGTGTGGAGAAAGGGAACCCTCCTGCGGTGTTGGTGCGAATGTAAATTGATACAGCCACTATGGAGAACAGTATGGAGGTTCCTTAAAAAGCTAAAAATAGAACTACCATACGACCCAGTAATCCCACTACTGGGCATATACCCTGAGAAAACCATAATTCAAAAAGAGTCATGTACCACAATGTTCATTGCAGCTCTATTTACAATAGCCAGGACATGGAAGCAACCTAAGTGTCCATCGACAGATGAATGGATAAAGAAGATGTGGCACATATATACAATGGAATATTACTCAGTTTGTACCTTTTGACCACCTTCACCCGTTTTGCCCACCACCCCAGCCCTCTCTCTATTCTTTATGCCTTGTATTTCTTCCTCTTGCCTTAGTTCAGTGGCTAGAACCTCCGGGGTAGTGCTGAATAGAAGAGCAGGTATATAAATGTGACATAGCATGTGAGCTACTCCTACAGCAAGTGAAGTCAGCACCCTTGCCTGTTCCCATTCTTAGGTCCAAGACATTCAGTCTTTCACTATTAATCTTGCTGTCAGCTGTAGGTTCTTCTTAGGTATGACCTATCAGTGTGAACCTATTCCCTTCTCTTCTAGTTTGCCAAGAGTTTTTTGTTTTTGTTTTTGTTTTTATAAATGGGCATTAAATTTTGTCAAAGGCTTTCTCTGCATCTATTAAGATGATCATACACTTTTCTCTTTTATGCCTTGACTGATTTTCAAATGTTCAACCAACCCTGCATTCCTCTTTATATATTGCTGGATTAAATTTGTAAATATTTTGTTAAGGAATCTCCTGTTTATTTTCATCAGGGACACAATCTACAGTTTCTTAGTGACTCTATCTGGTACTGGTATCAATTTTAGTCTGATAAAGTAAGTACAATGGTATTCACTTCTCCTCTATTTTTTGAAAGAGGTTATGTAGGACTGGTATTATTTCTTCTTTGAAGGTTTGGGGAAATTCACCATTGAAGCCACGGCAACCCAAGGTTTTCTTTGTTTTGCTAACAAGCTTGTTTTATTAATGACAAAAAAAATTCAGAAAGGAACAGGGAGTGCAAACTTAAAACAATGCTAAAACAGCTGTGCATGTGTATACATACATGGATGCAAATAATTCTTATTCACTGAGATGGTTTGAAAAATTTGTAAGAACTCAAGAGAAAGTAAAAATATCCAAACTGCCATGACCTTGGGTGTTTATAAATTTCCTCTCTCAGTGAGCATGTATTATTTGCAACTAGAAACAAAACCAACAAATAGCAGTCAGAGCTCTCAATAAATTAAAGGGGATCTCCTCACGCTCTGTTCTGAGCCTGTAGAGATGATGTAGAGGGGCTTTCTGACTTGGCTATGAGTTTACAGCAAAGTATGTATCACTGTGAAGATTCTATTAGTTGGTTTCACTAGTCTTCCACTTCTCACACAGTCAGGGCAGAGTAACACCTGACTTTTAAGAGGGTGAGAAATACCAATTTGAACTTCACAACCAGAAAAAAAGAGATGTGATGATTCAGGTTTGTCCAATAAAGAAGACAAAGGAGTTAGAAATAAGGGCCAGGGAAAATTCATGTCGAGCCTGGAAAAATGGAGAGTATCTTCCAAATGACTAGAGGTCATTTAGAAGACGCTAATATAATATATTTCTAATGAGGCCACAGCAACTCACAGCAACCACAACTCAAGTGTATCAAATGGAAGATGGATGTAAAGAGAAATTTCGTAAGGTATATTTAGAAAACCACATGAAAAGTTGAACAAACAGCCCAACTTCTCAAAATTTCTTGTTGAGTCTCCGACTTTATTGTGCCACAAGAATATTCCACCAACAGTAACATAATGCAAATAATTTACATACATTCCCAGAATTAAAGGAAACAAGACAACGCTATCAAGTTAGGGGGCAACAGTTTTTATAATGACTTTCCTTAAACCTTTTTTGTTGGCTCCAGATAAAATAGTGTGTATAATCTTTTGTAGCACTTGAGCTAATCCCACAGCAAGTAAAGACAGGGAACTGGAAATATGTAACTCCTGTTTCTGATTAATTTTACAGAGGATGTGGGTGGTCAGACTCAGTCCAAACACTTAAGAAATCAGTTGGAAAGAAAACATCACATGAGTTCTCCCTGTTGTCAGCAGTAACACGTTGTGTGTGGCTGGGGAGTAGAGGGTATTCACATGAGGACGAGAGTAAGACTTGAGATTCCAAAGAATGAATAACAAATACGTTACAGAACATACAAACATGGTATTGTGCTCCGTTCTTCAGAGATGTCACATCTGAATTTAAACACTTAAATTACAATTCTTCCACCTGTCATTTTCTCATTTTCTCAAATAGAGACCTTAAGAGAATCTGGATAAAAGAGGGGCTGCATTTGAGGTTCAGAAGAAAGTTGCTTAATAATGAATCAGGCACAGTTACTGGACAGGTGAGCTACTCAGCAGTGCACTGAGAAGAGGGACGAAGCAGGTAGGCGGGACCTTGGAAGATCCTTTTATTATAGTAGGAGGATCAAACTTGGGCAAGGGAAAGCAGATGGAGTTCCCTAATTTTTTAGAAGTATTTAACCTATATTTAGAAGCCCATTTCTATTTAATTTAATATCTGAATTGCTGTTTGACTATGAAGAAATAAATTCACTCAAGCCTAAACGTCTCTTTCCTAATCATGTATTAGGGAGGAAACGTCTCACGGACCTTACTTGCTGCACTAATAAGAATACATTTATGATATAACAGCAATAATGCTGTGAACATCACCCAGGGAGGTCAACGGACTTGCCCAAGGTCATTGCAAATCGAGAAAAAGAAAGTAAGTTTTTCTATATCCAACTAAGCAGATAAGCTTTCCTGCAGTACACAGAGCCTATACTCTGAGACCCTGAAAAATGATGTTTTTTAAAAAATCCAAGCTGAATACAAACTTGACATTCTGGCTGGATTAAATATGTAACAAAGCTTCTAGTATTACCCAGTGGAAAGAAATTTAAAAACTAATGGAAGAGGTAGGATGCTGTGGCAATTAACAAGATACTTTTAGAGTTTACAACATTAATTTAAACCTTGGTTCATAGTCTTAATTTTGAAAAATTACTTAATCTCCCTGAACCTCACTTTTTCCTGGGTAAAATGAGGATAGTATGAGATATTATTTGCAAATCACAGTGCTTCAAGCTCTGGTAAATGTTCGATAAATAGTACCAACTGCATTTATTAATAATAGTTAATATTGTAATCATTTACTACTCTCACCTTCAGATGACCCAGACAACAAAGCTATTATTTCTCTCAGTGACTGACACCTCAGGAAAGCACTAACCTAACAATGACTAAGAGAACACCCTTTTAGTGAAGCCACACATGCCCACACATTTCCCACCACTACACACACACTTCAGTTCTCAGAAATAATTAACTGTGAGCAACTACTTTAGTCCAGATACACTGGAACATGCTGTAAAGTGATCTACATTTCTACAGCTTCAGAAGATGGTCTCCCCATAAAGTATTAGCTAACAGCACAGCACTGCAGGGGGAACAAGGACCTGTCAGAGTGAACAAAGCAAACTGTTAGGTAAATCCATAGTTTTATAAAGTCCATAGTTACACACCTTCTATGACCAAAAAAAAAAAAAAAGCTTTAACTTTCATTTTTTGGATTTCAGAAGTACAATTAAGAGTAAATTAACTTCAAATTGAGAATTCTGTTCTTCCACTCTTCCTAAAGCTTTCAAATGCCTTCTCAAGTAGCAAAATAATTTTTTGTTTGTTTCTAGACCTTATTTTTCCTTCTTTCTTCTCGTCTTTCCCACGTATTTTTGCTCAGATGATTAACAACTGTGTCTGTTCATCCTTGGTGACCCTTACCAACATGCAGATGCTCAAATTCCATCTTTGTGGTCAGAATATTTTGCTTTACCTTTTTGGGAGACAGATCCCAACACAGCTTTTCTATTTTGCATGAGGCCTTTCCACCACAAAAGTGGATTTCTCTTACCATCCCAGGGTCAACCAGCCTGTCAGTTCTGACATGCTCTAATTCAGATATTGGAAGTGTTTTAAAACAAAACAAAACAAAACAAAAAAAAAAACCCTCCTTTGAGGCAAGTTCATGGCCTGTTTCAGAGACAAGTCTGCCAGGCACCACCTCCCACCCCATCACCATGGAGGGAGCCAGGTTCCTGACGCAGCATGGCCTCCCCTGAATGCCTCTGAAAACACAGCATGCAAAACACAGATGAATTAAATAGAAACTCCTCTGCAGAGACTTAAATCTTTTGAAAAAGTAATAAATAAATCTGAAGTATCTTAAAATGAAATTTCATAAGCACTGACTGGGTTGGGATTTAAACAAATGCTTTTGATCTGCCTCAAACCAAGCTGAATGCTTCCCTCTGCATGGGCCTTCTTCTCAGTGACGCACATTCATAACAATCCCAAGTTCTAGCCACTACTAAAGGAAGGCATCTAATTAGCTTTGATGAGCCAGCATTCAGTTAAATGATGTAACTAAGGAGTCCTTTGGGAAACTAACAGTGAATTGTTCAAAATTTTTGAGTATGAATTATTAAAAATTACATCTTCCATCCAGTCTCCCAAACTAGAAACCTTGGCTTTTGACAACCCTGCACATCCTGAATCCAGTCAGTCGCCAAAACCAGTCAGGTCTAACTCAGACAGGCCCCTAGAATTAGACTCTTATTCACCCCAACCACTTTCCTTCTTGGACCTAGTTTGAACGATTTCAATACTCTCTTCCTTGGTCGCCCGTCTCCTGCATCCACCTCCCACCATGCGGTGAGACCGCACCAAAAGCAAAGACAAGCACGCCCATCTCTCACCAGGAAAAACGTTGTAGATCTCCAGTGATTCTGAGATGGAATTCCGGGTCCTGGTCTGGCCTGTGACAGTGCCCTCACGGATAGCCATCTGCCCACACATCTCCTCTCATCCTTCTCAAGTCTCCCTTTGTTCCTGCTGCCCAGGACGGCTCCCCATTTCCTGGAAGTACCAGGATCCATCAGAGTCTCTGGGGAAGAATGAGTTTTTCTCTCAAAGACAGCTCAGCTTTCCCCCTGGCAAACTCCTACTTAACCTTCCAGTGCCGCTTTGAATGCCCGCTCTCTATGGGGGGCTTCTCCCCCTTTCCTTCCCCAGGCAGTTGAGTGCATCATCGTCTGTGTTCCCGCAGCACGTTTAGCATCTGTAGCAGCATTTCCTCTGTGTGAGTGTTGTCTTTGTGCTGCCCTCTCCCCTGCGAGAGCATGAGTTCCCCTAAGACATGAACCATGTACAATTCCAAGGTTGGTATGAATGTTACCATTGACTGAATCCTCTACTGCACGTTAGCTTCATCATGATCTAACACAAAGTACATGAAATTAAAGCCAGGCAACTCCTGGGTTTAAATCATAAGTCCTAGCGCCGTCTTCTTCTAGAAACTTAGCTGTGGAGCCTTGTGCTTTCTCACCTGTAAACTAGTAACACAACCAGCTCATGGAGAGGGAGGGGGGGAGGGAGGGGGAACTAAGGAAGATTAAATGAGAAGATACATGAACACTGCCTGGACACGTCCAGGCATGAATATATGCATCAACGATAACAAAGATAAAACAGCCCTGGCACCCACTCTGTGCTGGCATGTGGTCAACAACCTCCCAATATAACCAACTAGTAACAAAGGCCCATAGAGGACACAGAAGCTGACCGATGCCACAGGGTAAGTGCCAGTAAAGCCAAGACTCAAGCCCAGTTGGGGATCTAACCAAAAGGTCCGAACATTACTTCACTTACCTAAGTACCTGATAATTTATCTGATCCTCATCAAAATTCCTTTTACCTTCCTTTTATGGATGAAAAAACTGAGCCTCAAATAAATAACTTGCCGCAAATCATGCATACAGTTACAGGGTAAACAAGCTAGGATTCAATTCCAGTGTGTCTAAACTCAAAACACTTCAGTCAAAATCTCATGGGCTATTATCAATATAAAAGGTGCAGACATACTATAAAACAGAAGACTGGCATGAACCTCCGGAACAGCACCTGTGTGGCGGTGATTCAAAATGAAGCCAGATTCCCCCTGGTTAAGGTGATCAGGAAACCTTCCTGGAAGGTTTTTAAAAGTATTAAAAAAAATAAAATTTGACATTAAAAAAATGAAAATTATTATTGGAAACCAAAAACTATGTCTGGAGAGCATTCAGGAAAAGGGGGAAATCTGTAAATCAGGGACAGAAAATCACAGGGTCCTCGGGGGACCAGGGGAGGGTCAGAGTGGGGAGGGCAAATGCAGGGGAGCACGGATACCACAAGGGTGTGCACCACATGAGCAGAAAATAAGGCAGACCCGGTCCTGGTGAGAATAAGCCACAACGAGAAGGGGATGGGATGTACGGGGACTGATCCAGGCAAGAGGCCCAGAGCAGACATAGTGGGGGCCCTGGGCTGAGAGGCAGACTTCCCAGGAGCTGAGGGGCACAGATGGGGACCACAGGGCCTCAGTGCAGAGGAGGGCAAGGTTTTACACATGGAAGAAAGCCACAGTCATGCTCTTGAGAAAGGAGGACCACTTGATGACGTTTTGCAAAGGAGTCTGATTTCAGGTAAGTTGAATCTGAGATGCCAGTGGAACAGTGAGATCAAGGCTTTCAGCAGGCAGACAGAAACACAATCAGAGCTGCAGGTGTGACTGGAGCTGGGTGTCTGCATGCAGGCCAGTCCGTGGGCACATGCATTTGTGAAGACAAAGAACGGGGGGAAGGAGGGGAGAGAAACTCAAGGACTTGACTTTCTACATTTTAGCAGCAGGAAGAAGAAAGGAGAAAAAATCGTGCTTTGCAGCAAGCAGAGTTTGCAAGAAACACTGTCTAAAACCGCCTCAAATCCTACTAGAAGTTAAGGAAAGTGAATTCTCAAAACTAAGGGAACAGACATCTTTTCATAAATATCTGAAATATGCTGGTGGGCCTGGAAATTGGATAGTTAAGGACGAAACGGTGGTAGAAAAGTAGAAGCAAGTTTTCCAGAAGTCTTGCAAGAAGAATTAGTCCATATAAGACGAAACTGAGGAAGGTCACATAAAACTGCAAACCTCCCAATAAAATGAGAAAGTGTCCCAGCTCAGAACCAGTGGCTGGATGGTTGCTGAGAAGAAGGAAAGACATTTGATCATGGCTACAGCTGTAATCATCCTCACTTAGAGGCCAGCCACTCTCCAGAGCGCAAACACAACTACACAAAACAGAGGCCTTGACAAGCCATTTCCAAAGACCAAGCACTTATAGTAACATCACAATCGGGACTTAGAATCAACAAATTTATCGATAGGACCCATGTATCCACAAGGTATCCAGGGAAGATAGTTTATTAGCCTCATATTACTACATATCACTTATTTTCTGAAGTTATTAACAAAGGAAGCCTCCTGTTAGAACTTGTGCATTTGCCTTAGACCATACTTAAGAGATGCTAACATGTTTGTGTCCATAGACTGTACTGATTCTAAAAGAGATTCAACGGCCTCTGCATGACAGAAACAGTCGTCAAGAGGAGGCATGTCAGAGTTCTACAGACTTAGATGGGGACCATTTCCTGCTAATTACAATGCCCAGTCTCCATCTCTCTAAAATAGACATTAATAATAATACCTCCAGGGTGTTATAAGGTGTGTAAGATCAAATGACATGTGTAAAATCATTAGCAAAGTAATGGCTCCACAAATGTTACTGTTATTTGAAGGGTCATGGAACTGGACTTCATTTTACCAGTGAGGTAACACAACTACTAACAGAGCTTAGAAACAAAATCAATTTTCATCCCTTAGCTCAGTGCTCTTTAGTTGGATTTTAATTTCAAAGTATTATTAAATCTCAGTGTGATCTTAATTAAAGTCATGACCCAACAAGATCCTGAGCAGGAGGTGCCTTCATTGTGTTTGCTTGGTCTTCCCTTGTGGAAACTGCTCATGCTCAAAGACACCACTTCTTGCTCATAGCTAAGGAGAACATGGGATGGCCTGGTGTCTCGTTTAATCAACGGTAGTTTACTGCTGGGTACAGAAGAGGTTAACCGGTTCCCATGAGTACTCTGTGTTCACTATGTCTGATTTGTAGCCCATCACATCTGTAAGCACCCATGATCTTTATATCTTGATATAAGCTCCTTCACAAAGTTTTGTTCAAATCTTTAAAAGTGAAAGAATATTTCAATACAAGTTAATCCTTTAGCTAAAGAAGATAATGGCTTAGCAAATTCAACTTAATGAAAATTGTTTTCTCTAAACGGGAAGGTGTGTTGTTTTAACCAGAAACTCAACTGAAGGGAGTTATCCCAAGCTTTAACTGAAAAAGTGCTGGGTCAGAAGAGTACAAAAAATCCTAATAACTTCATCAACATCAGCATTCAAAGTATTGGATTATTTTCTCTAATATGACTGTAACCTGAACTATATCTATACTTGTTTTCATCTGTTCTTAGAGAAAAAAACTACAGTGACTCTTTTCTTGAGCAATGTAGAAAGCAGCTTACATTTCTCTCCAATTTTAAAAATTTGCTAAATGAAAGAATATTTTACATTTTAAAAATCAAAAGTACTACAATTAACTTTCCAGTGAATATATTCTGTGGTGCTGAAATTTTAAAACGTCTTCCAGCAACTCTGTAACCTTGGAAATTACAGCTGACCCTTGAACAAGGGTTTGAGCTACACAGGTCCACTTATACTCGGATTTTCTCAGTAGTAAATACTGAATCCCAACCAGCTGGTTGAACGGCAGACACGGAGAGCTCACTATAAATTATACACAGCTTGTCTACTGCTTGGAGGGTAGCCCTCAACCCACGTTGTTCAAGGGTCAACTGTAATCCTGTTCTGCGAATTCCCTTTCCATAATTTGAAATCACCAGAAGAGGGCAGAGCTAAGCATGTGCTACTTGGATTCCCTGGGCATGAAATGAGAAGAAACTTGCAAAATGAAGCCGAGTTCTATTTTTGACTGAAATTTAGCACCTCAGTTGCTATATTTGCTGAGCGTAGAGACTTGCCTAGAAGAATTGGCCACCTAATTTCTCTTATGCACAAAAAGGGGAGTAAAACTCAACACTGCAATAGAATAAACGCAGTAGAAATGCTTGGCAATTAACAGAACAAAGACATGGAAGAATCTAACATTTATAGTACCTTGCTCATTTTATGCATATGCATTTATGTGAAACAATTAAATAGCTTACAAATCAAATCAGAAATAACTTGGTATATGTGATAATGGTAGAGATAAAAATATCTGTAAAAAATAACTTTATCTGTATCTGTATATGCAGTCCATAACAACTTCTTAATCTAGAATACATACCCTGTAGACAAGATTATTGAAAAGTTTTAAAATTTTTCTCTCTAGGATTGTTGGATACTTTGATAAACTCACAAATAATTATTCTCAGTCTTAATATTCTCTAACTTCAATGTTCCACAACCCCTTATACTTCAAAAGTAAAATTCAGAAGAACATGCTTATAAATATATAAAGGAAGAAAAATCCCTGGGATTAGGCCAGGGGCCACAGTAAATATTGAGTAAGATTAAATTTAACAAAATTTTTTGTTAAAGATAGGGATTTATTCAGAGTTACACTTCCACGTCTGAATATCTGCATTTTACATCTCAACATTTTTCAAATAAAAACAAGAAAGAATTAAACAGAGAAAGTTCCCCTAAGAAATTAGACATGCTATTATCTCCACTGAAGAGTCTGTCAACCACCTGGAGACCAGCTCCATCTCTCTCAGCTGAGCAGCTTCTTAATTACACACAGAAAGTGAACCAAAGCCTTAAACAGCCATCTGGGGAAGATGTTTGGTCAATAAGCTTAGTGCTCACCCAGTGGACCTCATCAGCTGTGCTCAAACTCTTGAGAATTCAAAGGTAGGGCCTCTTTGGAGTTAAAGAAAAAATGCAAAAAGCAGCTTCCACAACAAAGCAGCAACTAATTTTCACAGAACACATTTTCTGGAACAAGGCTTTCCCAAACCTAGCTGATCAAAACCCCATATCCTGAGTTCAACCTCAGGCCTAGCCAATCGGACCTTCCAAAAGTGGAGGCCAATAGAATGTTAGGAGCTGCAGACCCAGCCAGGAGCCCGCTGAGGGAGGGCCCTGCAGGCATGAGTGAGGGCTCTGAGGCTGCCTCAGGTGACAGTGAGCGTCTCCAGCAGGTGACGGGATCGCTTGTCTGTGGGGAAGGAGCTGAGGGGCAGGAGGGGACACAGAGGACAAGTAGGAGGCACAAAGGTGACATGCACCAGAGTGACGACAACAGAAGAGAAACAAGGCCAGAGTTTCTAGACAGGTGACCCCTGAACAACACGGGTCTGATTGGCGTGGGTCCACTTACACGCAGATTTTGTTCAAGAGGAAACACTTCAGAACCACACGCTCTGCAGAGAGAACCGTGGCTGCAGGTGGAGGGCCGCCCGTAAATTATGGGAGCATGCTCCACTGTGGGGGTTCGGAGGTCCTGACCCCCGTGCTGTTCAAGGGGCAGCAGCGTCTCTGAATCAACAGCTTTGGCAAAAGATCAGCTACAGGAGGTGAAGAAAAGGCAGGAGACATGGGGTCAGCTTTCCTGGGTTTGGATTCTGCCTCTGCCGCTTACAGAACCGTGAGACTTAGCAAGTAACACTCTCTAAGTCTCCATTTTCACACCAGGAAATGGAAGTAGGGTTAAATAAATAAATGTTTAAATTAAAATTAATCAATTTAAGTGATCCATGTTAAACACTAAGCACAGGGCTTAGCCCTTAGACTAAATGCTGGCTGCTATTCATGGGTTTTGTTGTAAATGATTCTGCTGTAAAAACACCATTCTCTGAGACCTACTTTGGGCCATGCACTCTGAAAATAAAGACTTTTTTTGAAAGGGAAAAAAAGCTCCCCTGATGACAAATGTGTGCTCCCCAAGACCACTTTCAGTTTCCCCCATTATTGTTGCTGACAAATTTACTTTTTTTGCAAAACAGAGAAGTGCTGAAGTATAGAAACAATTTAGTTCTGTTACCAGGATCCTCAAAGCCGCAGATCATCTATGGTATGTTTCTCATGGCATCAAGAACAAGATATAAGTCCCAGTTTTCTGACCCTCCTCATTCCTCACACCTGGACTGAGGGAACCAAACAGACCCACTTGGGTTCACTTAACCTGCATTTGCCATGGACCTAATCAGTCCCTCTTGCATTTTCCCCCTCACACTAAGGAAAGCATTGCCCACCTTTTGGTTTTCATTGCCTATGTCCACAGTGAGTCTGAAATTCCTGCTTTGTCAAGATACCATATACTCAGTATATATTGTACTTCTCTCAAGTACTTTGAAAGTCAGCATATGTAGACCACTGTCTTTTGGTTTTGTAACTGACACCCAGGAAGAGGAGTGATGGATGCTCCAACAGGGGCCCCTCAAAGACCCTCATCCTCTTGTTGCACGAATCTCAGAGCCTTTGTTGCAGAGTATTAGTCAAGATCAGCATTCTAAGTTGCATAATGCAGGATTTCTCCTCGGATCTTGCCCTGGCTTCCGCTGCCATCTATTTTGAATCTGAAGATCACCTCCTACTGTAATAAATATTGGTTGCATTTGTAACAGAAAACTAGAAAGAAAGGCCTTCTGCACTGCGTCCCATGACCCTCCTCAGGACACACCTGTCCTCCTCCACCTCCACGTGTCCAGACGTCCTCTTCCCCGTCCACCTTCAGTAAATATATAGAAAACATACAACCAATATTTACTACAAAAGGAGGCCACTTTCAGATTCAGATTCCATTAATGTCAATCCCTAACCTCAGTTATATTTTGACTTTGCATCAGATGCTTTGTTTTCAAGGATACCCTATTCTCATGCCCCTGACGGGATCATAAGACCTTCAATATGGCCCACCTGGTACCTCGAGAAGCTTGGCCTTAGAAAACCACAGGGACAACACCCAGGTGCTTTACTCCTAACCTGCAGGCTCACATGTGGTCTCTCCAGACTCACAGGTATCAGGACACGCCAACACGGTTCTGAGCTGCACCCATGGCCCATCCCTTCAGTCTCTGAACAAAACTGACCTCCTCCCAGGCGGATGCTTCAAATGAACTGCAGACACGTGTTTTCATATGGAACATCGTGGGAAAATTCTCTTTTTTAAAGTTCTCCTTTCAGGGCAGTATTTAAAGTACATCTTCAGGAACTCATTTTCCATACAGATTTCTCAGGCTACTAATACTAGCTCCATTCTTCCTAGGCCGTCTTCCATCTTTGAATCCACAGTATTTACTTACATGGAACCCCAACGTCTTTTTCAAACAGCTCTAAAAATGTCCAAGATTCCTTACAGCATGTTCACCTGACCCGGAAGTCACACAATTGCTTTGTTAAAGAAATACTCATTACCCAACCACAGTTAATGAATGCGCTGGGACCATTAACCACCAAAAACATGGGGAAAGTCAGAACCTGTTTCAAGTGGAAGAACTTTTTCCTTCTCTCACGGAGGCAGGGTGGTGTGGGGAAATGTGACTGACCCGAGTGTCAGGAGACTGAGATTTCTGGCTCGGCCCTAAGTATTTCGGTCACAGGTAAGTCACTCCCCCTTTCTGAGCTTGAGTGAGCTCATCTGTCAGCTCTTCCCACTCCCAACTCCCATCCTCACTCACCTTCAGATGCATCACGCGGCACAGCGTCAGCCTGAGATCCGGGCCCTGCTTTGCCTTTGCCACACGAGTGCTGGGGCAGAGCCGACATTAACCCACCACCCTGCACCTCCGCCGGCCTCCACGGGCACCCCATCCCTCCCGCCAGCCCTCAGTCCCAGTTCTGGGGCATCCAAATGAACCGTTTCCACACCATTTTCAAACATCTGGTCTCACACACCCCTACTCACCCAATGCAGATGTGGACGCCTCCTAATGCACAGCGAATGCGGAAGCCGTCAGCACTCCCTCACCTTCCCGTGAGCCACCTAGAAAGCCCATCTGCACTGCATCCCCCTTCCCACGGCTGTTTCAACACACAGGTGTTCCTGTCCGTGTCCCAGACCAATCCCAATCTGAGCTACTCATGCCCTCCCTCTGCTTTGCAGGACCACAGGCTATCCATCAGTTCGCCTTCTCTATCGGATACCTCCCATTAGCATCTGCACAGGCTCTAAACACTCCCAAGCTTTTTTTAAAAAAGGTACTTCCCCTTCCCCACTCATAACCCACCTGACACAAAGCTGCTGGCTCTCATCACACACCTGTGCTGACCCCTCCCATCTCCCCAGTTCACCCGGACCCTCCGTCCAGCCTCAGCCTGCGGAGACCAGGCCAGCGCCCCTTGGACCCCACCCAGACTGCTCTCTACATCTACAAGGTTATTGATGATAACTTTGGCAAATTCAATGACTACTTTCCAGTCTTGCCCTTCCTTGACCTCTTAGCAACATTTTATATCACTTAGTACTCCATCTGTCTGTTTTTATAATCTTTTTTTCTGCCCCACCTCTGACTGCTCTTTACCTGCCCCGTGCAGCTTTCCCCCTTCCCGTTGCATACATGTTCATCTGTACGTCAGGTCCTGCTTGATTCTCACCCTGAAGGCACTTTTCAATGCATAAGGCTTCAGGGATCATCTACGAGGTGAAGATCCCTCCATCTTTCTCCCCTTAGGCTCTGTCTCCTGACGCCTAGACACACATAACCAGTTACTTTTGCTTATCTTTCAGGAGACTATCCCCAAATTCCGTAAGACCTAAACTGAACTAACTGTTCTCCCAACCCACTCCTCCTGTACTTCACACAGTAAACAGCACCACCCTCTCCCCTGTCGCCCAAGCCGGAAATCTGGGCACATACCCTCCTTATTCCTGCCCTCTCCCTTGCCTTTATATCATCAGCCAAATCCCTGAGGCTTGACATCTGGACCTTCCAAGACAGAGCTTCTCAGAGTGTGGTCACGGACCACCTGCAGCAGCATTACCTGGGAACCCAGCTCAGACCTCCTGACTCAGAACCTCTGGGGCAGGCCTAGCAATTGTGGTCATAAGTCCTCCAGGTGATTCACTGCCTGCTCTCTTTGGGAGAACCACTAATCTACCAGTATCATCAGAACTGCCCCTTCTTCATCCCCAGCACCATGTCCATAGCTAAGGGCAGCACCTCCGTTCCCCTGGATTCCCATTTCATCTTCCTCAGAATCTTCCAGCCTCCAAGTCAGACCCACAGAACACCCCTCGGTCCAGACTCCACAAGCACCAAGAAAGGTGTCTCTAAAACACTCCTCTGCTGAGTTTAGGTCTGTGCTTTGTGATCTCAGCATCCATGTTTTGTGCCTGCCCTCCCTCTCGGGGGAAGGGCCATGCCTGGCTCTGCTAACAGCTGCTAACTACTAACAGTGTGGATTGTGGTGGGCAGTGGGGGTGAGGCCTGGGAACCCTCCTGACCCTTTGGAAGCAGTTCCCTGGCTAAGGGCAAGTTGTGGCTCAGGAAGCTGGCTCCTGTGTGTGCCTGGGTGTAGTTAACATGTGGCCCAGAAGCCTTCCATGGAACTGTCAGTCCAGGTAAAGCCAAGAGCAACTGAGCGTGTCTCTGACTTCCCAGTGGCAGCAGGTTGCTGAGAATTTGAATTTAGTGAAATAGGGTGTAAGTTCTCCACACTCTGTGTGGTCTGGCCTTGCAGGTAGGGAGCAGTCAGTCTAATTAAAGATTGTGCAGGTCCTCGTGACAGGTGCCAGAGGTTACGATACGGGTTTCTTGGGTCTGATGTAGAGTGTGAATAAATGCTTGCAGCTCTTAGCCCTTTGTTGATCAATGAAGCACTTTTTTATTACTGTTTTTCGTCATATGTCAAGGAGGAACCATAACTCTCTGCAGCTGTATATATAACCCTTTTCTCCTAAAGAGGAGTTGCTCAGTGCGCCTGTATTTTTCATTCTTTTGTCAAAGCAAGAAGTAAATACTTTAGAACTGTTAAATATACGAAGTGAATAAAGTTTAGTGTTCTGCATGGTAAATAAATAAATAAATAAACACACAAAACATTCCTCTGCGTAAAACCCTCCAGTGGTTCCCCACCGCTCCTGGGATTGAGTTCCAATTCCTAAACCCGTCTTCCAGAAGCCTCCATCAAGGGCTCTGGGTATCCCCCAGAATCTTCTCTGCCGATGACCCCCCCCCCATGCCCACCCCTCACGCTGGACACTGGTCCAGCCACAATGACCACTCGGAACTCAAGTCTTCTGTCCCCACGAAACACTGTGCCATTGCACCTGCCCACCTGGCAGCCCCTCGGACAGTGAGAGACACAGCACAGGGAGAGGAGCTGCATTTTTCATGAAAAAAAGTCACTAACTATTATGTGACTGGCTGGTGACCACACATGGTTAGAGACGGATAGAAAAGTCACACTGACACAATACATTTACATTTTACGTTTTACCTAAGTATAGACCAGGAGCCAGCAAACTGCAGCTGCTGCCCGTGTTTGAAAATGAAGTCTTGTTAGGAAATAGCAGTCACGCTTATTCACTGCACATTGTCCATGGCGGCTCTCACAGGATGACAGCAGAGCTGGGTACTGTGACAGAGGCTGTGAAACAGTTACTAAAGCCTAAGATGTCTTCCTCTGGCCAACTTTAATGAACTGTGCCAACCCCTCATCTAGACAATAAAGTAATACAAAGGAAATAAATCATCTTTCAGATTTCCAAAGGCTAGTAAAACTCTGGAGGAAAAGCCCTCTAAGCTCCTGATTGGCTGGTGTCCTCTGGGTCCAAGGGCCCTTCAGGTTCTGCACTCCTCCTGGCTCTTGAGATGGGAGAAGGAGGCCACCAAAATGCGAGTCACACCCACACAACTGATTACTATTCAGTGCACATCCAGGAGAAAGACAAGAAAATCACGACAGAAAAGTTGGACTGAGTCACCCATTTTAATAAAAGTCCATCTTATAAACTCAAAATGAATTCTGCATCACCCAGTTTGCCAAAGGAGTAATAAAAAGCGCCACTTGTGAAGGCAAAACAGGCATACAGAAGGGCATGCCCCTTAAATGAGGAAAAACAAACCACAGAGAAAAAAGTGCATCATTAACTTAAAAAGTGTGACTGCCACAAATGAGGGGTCTTTTTAATATTATTTTTTAAGACATTTTTAAATTTATTTTTAAATTTAGTAATTTTTCGGCTGCGTTACATCTTCATTGCTGCACGCGGGCTTTCTCTAGTTGCAGTGAGCGGGAGCTACTCTTCGTTGCGGTACGTGGGCTTTTCATGGCCGTGGCTTCTCCTGTTGCAGAGCATGGGCTTTAGTAGTTGCAGCACGCAGGCCCTAGAGCACACAGCCTTCAGTAGTTGTGGCACACGGTTCAGTAGTTATGGCTTGCAGGCTCTAGAGCATAGACGGCGTACGGGCTTAGTTGCTCTGCGGCATGTGGGATCTTCCCGGACCAGGGCTCAAACCTGTGTCCCCTGCATTGGTGGGCGGATTCTTAACCACTGCGCCACCAGGGAAGTCCCACAAATAAGTTTTTGAAAGTTGATTTTTCTGAATGTCAATGACCTTCATGGCTGGGGATTATCCTGAAATCCATAAAAGTCCTGGCAGCATTTCCTATAAGCTCAGAACACTGTGGTGAGGTAATAACAACCGTACCATCGCTACTTTTGCAACAATACTCTGGAATTGATCATAATGGGGGGAGGAGGTGGTAGGGGAATCAGCTCTTTTGCCTTCTAAAATAAAATACACAGAAAGCAGCACATGTTAGAAATTTACTAAACCACATACCAGGTCAAAAAAATAAAATAATCTCAAAATATACGTGCTTCAATTCATATGCATAAAATCTTGGATACTGATTACTACATACAATCATAAAATGATGGAGTGCAGAGAAATAATTTTCAAACCATGTATTAAAATCCTTCTCCTTCACACTGAACCGTATGACTACAATCCTAGGGGTTGTAACCTGACCACAATACAATCAAGCCTGTGCTAAAGAAAGGTTACTAATACAACTATTTAAAAACCATGCAAATGTACAGCCAGCAAAGAAAGAAACCAACTCGGAACTTCTTGACACAATCCACTTATATTATTTAGGAAATCATCTTTTTTTAACTAAAAATAAAATCGGATGAAAAAATGCCCCTTGAAGAAAACTAAGAATAGTAAGCAGATTTCTTCCTGTTTATACTTATTGACTGTTCCCTTCCATAATTTTATCCTACAAGGATTATCCAGCCAGGAAAATTAAGTGTATTCCACGTGGTAGAGTCCGTGAGAGAAAAGAACAATGTTGAGTATAAACCAACCTCTAGCCCTTGGGTCCCTCTGTCTCAGGAATTCTGAGTAAAGCAGACATCCTTGTAGACAGCGATACTCTCATTCATTCAGGACACATTATCTACAAAGTATGCTGGACACACACACAACAGAGCGAGCGAAAGTGACCATGAGAGGATTTCAGCCCGAAATGGAACTGGAGGAGGGGAGGGAGACTCTCACGCACGCACCCCCAGGAAACAAACTGAGGAACCAAGAGACTGATTTCCCCTTAGTGCCTGGTTTACAGAAGATGGAAACCTGTCTCCTGACCAGTGAACACCTGCCAAGAGTCCCGCCCCATCTTCAAGCCAATGAACTCACTGCCTGAACTCTGGCTGGACACGCCGTCTTTTCACTCCTTGCCCATAAATAGAGCTGCCCTGAACCCTCAACTGACTTCCTGAATTGCAAGTCCTCTGCTATTTCCCCAATAAACTCAATTTCTGGTCATTTGAGCTTGCCTCAGCTTACCTCCTTTATTTAGGTTGACACTGCAAGTAAGTAAGTGATGTGCCAGTATCTGCATGTGACACTTTCCCAGCGAAGCACGTGGTCACTATGAAGTGGCCATGAGCACACCACTAAGTGGGCATGATGGCCTCACCTTCACAAACTGGCAAGTGTCTGACCCACAGCTTTTCCTACTCTCTCCAGAAAGATGTGGGGATGGAGGGTTGTGGGAAGAAGGTGGGCATTACACCAGTAAAATCAAGAATAGCAAGTAGATTAAGAAAGAAGAATGACAATAAGCCTGGAAGCAGAGATCCAATAGAGAGTCGGTTCCCAAGCCAAGCAATTCCTGAGCAAATCCACACTCCATCCATCCTCCACCTTCTTTCCGTCCAAGTTCACATGATTATGAAATATAGGTAACTCCTGATCATTCAAAACAATCCACTTAATAGATTTTGCAGGTCTTCCCTTCCTCAGTCAATGTGGCTTTCCCTCCAGCCTTGTGAAATCAAAGCATATTTACTGAACAGCTCTGCTGAGTTCTGTGATAGAAACTTGAAATAAAATAAAAATATTAAATGCTAGTATTTACTGGGCACTTATTACATGCCAGGTGCTATGGTAAATGCTTTATCAGTTAATCTCATTTAATCTTCAAGATTGTCCCCAGAGGTAGGTACTATTATTATACACGAAAATTTTTAGCCTATGACCTTGGATACCTGTCCCAACCTCTTCAGTAAGTGGAGGAGATGGACCAGAATCCACAGTCTGGGACTAGAGTCTGCTCTGACCACTCTGGGAACACCAGATCCCTGCGTTCATTGTACATCTGTGTTTCTACAGTAAGCACGGGGATGCAGCACTGCACCATAACGAAGGCACCTCCACGGAAGATTTCATGTGCATTGGGGCATGCAGAGTGGGTAGCCTATTATGACACAGGTAAGGTCCTTTGAGACAGAAAATGCAGACTTTGGTGGTGAAGGAAGGTGTCTGAGGAGTGACATCTGACTCTGAAGAGCATCCTCTGACACAGAGTGAACTGAACTAGGAAGTAACAGTTCAGGAGCAGAAAGAGGAGCTCTCATCCAGCCCCACGGACAGTCTGGGAAACCGAGAAGCACTCGGGAGGTGAAGGACAGGGTTTGGAGAAACAGAAAAGGAGGTGTGTCACGAACTGGAGAAGCAGGCAGGTCATGGAGGTCCAAGGAATCTGGACTTCATTCTGAAAGAAAAACCACTAAAAAGGCTTTACATAGGAATATGATACGCTCAAATGTCATCACGGGGTTTCTCAACTGCTGGCATTGGTACTGGACACTCTCTGATGGGGGAGGGGTCCTGTAAAGTGCTGGGCAGCACCCCTGGCCTCCACCATTAGATGCCAGCTGCACCCCTCCCCCATTGTGGCGACCAAATATCCTCAGACATTGCCAATGCCACCCTGGAAGGACCGTGGCCCTGAACTGAGAACCACAGGCTGGAGCGAAGAGCCGGGACTGAAGACCCAAGACGGTAACTGACAAGGCAGATGAGAAAGCCAAGCAAGTGACAGCCGAGCTGAAAGGTGACTTTCCTGATTCCTCTCATACAACGTGGCTGCACAACCTAGGCCTCCAGAATCATCTAGAGAATGTTCCAGGCCCACCCTGTGCAAACTCCTCTCCACCTCTGAAGCCCCTTTCACCTGGCAGTGTCATCATCGACCCCCTCAGCGGGAACCCTGGCCTGCCTCCTTGGCCCCGCCCAACTCTCGAGGCCCCGCCTACCTCTTGATGCCCCGCCTTCATCCCACGGACCCACCTACCTCCCAAGGTCCCGCCTTCCTCTCATGGCCCCGCCTTCCTCTCCCTGTCCCACAACTCCACACCTGATTCTCAGAACATCCTCCACCATCCTGGGAGGCATCAAGTCTCAGCCAACACCTGAGCCCCTCAGGTCTAATCACTCCACAGACTGGACTTCGGAATCAGGAGACAAGCTCCGCCCCTCAGGTCTTAAAGGATATCCTCCAGCTAAGCCTCCCGTGAATCCATTCCCTCTAGTCTCTCTACACCTGTTCCTCACTGTCCGTAAGAATTTTATCCCAATGTACGTCTCTCCACTGTATCTTGACTTACGAGGTTTATTCACTTACCTTTTTAGCACATAACTCATGGCCTATGCTAGTAACCCCAGTTCCTCTGTCCTCCAGAATTGTCACCACCATGTCCCAAGGAGTCGTGAATTCTAGATGTCCAAACAAAAATGACCATCTTGCCTGAAACCTGTTCTCACTTTCACATTCTCAGAATCACCCTCCACCCACAGGTCTGAATCAGAAACCAAGGAAAGCATTCAATCAAACGTCGAGTCCTGACAACGGTAAATCCTGAATATTTCCCACATCTGTCTCTTTCCTTCCCCACTGCCCCTGTTTCAGTTTAGTCACTTTTACCCACCACCCAGACACTAATTTTAAATTTCTTCAATCCATTCTCCATTCTGCCACCAGAATAATTTTTCTTTTATAAATGCCAATCTGTTTATGGTTTAACTACACAAAATTATTTAAAAGCATCAACAGGATGGCATAAATGTCCTTGTTTACACATCTGGCCTCCTTTCTACCCATCAGTCTCCCAGTTTACAATCCAGAACCACCTGCACTCCATGGTCACTTGCATCTCCATGGCGAGCACACACACTCCTTCATAGCCGGTCCCCGCAGTCTACTCCTCGTGGACCCTCAGGTCCTTCCCCAAGTACTACCTCCCGAACTACAAAGGGACTCAGTCATCCCTCCCCGTTTGCTCCCCCTACTGTGCACGTCTCCACTGGGACCCCAAATACGATAACACTGCACACATCCAACACTCACTGTACACCCCATACTGTGCAAAAAGTTTTACTTGTGTTCATGCTTTCTTCTTATGCAGAAACTACTATATCACTCCTCATTTTACAGAAGTGACAAACTTTGAGAAATTAAGCCATTTACCTTAGTTTGCACAGTAAAGTGGAAAATCCAGGGCTCAAATCCAGGACAGTCTGACTAGAGCCCATTTCAACCACTAAACTCCAATAATTTGTTTTCACGTCTTATTTAAGTCGATGTAAGTCAGTTGACAATAGAGGTTTTCTTTTAATGTGTGTGTCCCTTGTAACTAGGGGTAGGTGGGGCAAGAGAAAGGGGAGGAGGTGAAAGAAAAGAAATGTAAATCATAACTGCATATCAAGACCCTGATCTAAATTAAAAGAGGATCTATGTATAAAACAAATAAGATACATGGATATAATGTACCATACAAGGAATATTGCCTATATTTTATAATAACTATAAATGGAATATAACCTTAAAAAATTGTGAATCACTATGTTGTTACACCTGAAATTTATATAATTCTGTACATCAACTATACCTCAATAAAAAAATAAATAAATAGGAAGAGGAAATCCACAGTTATCGTAGATCATTCAGGACTGCTATAACAAAATACCACACTTCGGGTGCCTTAGAACAACAGACCTTTCTTTTGCACAGTTCTGGAGACTAGAAGTCCAAGATCAAGGTGCCAGCATGTTCAGGCCACGGCATCTTCCTGTGTCACATCTGGTGCCTTCTCCCTGAGTCCTCACACGGTGGAAGGGGTGACAGGGTCTCTTTCATAAGACGCTAACCCATCATGGGGGCTCCACCTAATGACCTCAGCGCTTCCCAAAGTACCCACCTCCTAACACCATCGCGTTAAGGATCCCTGGATATGAATCTGGGGCACACACACATTCAGACCACAGCAGTAGTCTTAAGGAGAACTGAAAGTGTCATAGCGGCCTCCCCAGCCCAAACCCCAAGCGCGATGGGCCCTTCCCTCCTCCTTCCCTGGCGCCGGCAGGGTGGTTGGTGCAGGGGCCACTCCACCGCACCTCTCCATGCTCGGGTAGGGCCTAGCCTATCAGCCTGGCCCCGTGCCTGCGCCCACCCACTGCACAAGCAGGCAAGAGGGAGTTCCGCTCCGGGGACAGCAGCTCCCGGGCCACCTCATCAGTCACGAACTGACCGGTGAAGCCAGTGGCGGGCTGAGACCCAGGTGCCAGCGCCTCAGACAGCGATCCCAGTAACGGGCGCCAACCCCCTCCACGTGGCCACTGCGGTCTCCCCGCTTGTGCACCTAGTTCCACCAAGAGCTGGAGGACGATGTTGCCGGGACAGCCGGTACTTCTTCAGCCCCGGGCGCTGGCTGGCGTCGCACCTTCCTGCTCCAGGTAACAGCGGCCCCGCTCAGCCATTGGCTGCCCCACAGTGGGCCCCTCCCCCTTCTGTATAAAAGGAGCCCCAATCGGACGGAGGGAAGATGGCTTTCTGAGGTGCTGATCTGCCAATTTCTCGTTGGGCTAGCTTTGAGATTAAAGTCATTATTCCTTGATCCAGCAACTCGTCTCCCGACTTATTGGTCTGTCTTTCACGGAGAAGAAGGAGCTTGGGATCGGTAACAAATGAATGTCATTAAACAGTAAGAATGAAGTACAAACTCCAAGATACTGAAAATAGAGAAGAAAAAAGCAAAGAAAGTTACATGTGTCTTCTCCCAATAGGAAAGAAAAGAAAGGGAAGGAAAGAAAAACAAAAGGAAAAGAACAAGAAAGAACAGAGAAGAAGAAAAAAGACAATAAAAAACTTTGTTGCACTGGATGGGGGCTCCCTGTATAAGAAAGGGATAAAACAAATGAAAACTAAACTAAATATGGGATACTTCTGAGCAAGTGACTGTTTACTGAAATAACAGAATCCGTTTGAACTTGACCCCAGGAACATCCTGGTTTGAGTGTCCTAGGTACTGTGATATTGGGATATTGAGAAGGAAATGAAATCAGAGCACAGAACTGCCTCTGCTGGGCAATATTTGCAGTATGCATATCTTCTTCAACTTTTAGAATAAATTTACAGATAAAACAGTAACCATAAAAATATGCCCTAAGGATGAAAGTGCACCTGCTGGAAGCTGACACAGTCCCAGCATGGACCAGCTGGAGGGGTCAGCAGAGGAGCTAACAACAGGTGGGGTGGCCGGAGACAGGACCTGGAGATGGTGGAACGATGATACATCAGAAAGCTTACTGTTTCATGTTCAAAGCCGATGACCACAGGGAACTAGGACAACAACGGGAACCACGCCGGGAGGAATGGGGACACCCAGAAAGTGACAGTAATGTGGATAACTGCATCAGGAAGCCTAAAACACCAGAAATCAACACCAGCTAAACAAGGGCGGGGGCAGCACATGGGGAGGGACTGAAAGTGGGCAGCAGGCGAGGGACAGGGCCACTGCTGGTCTCCCAGCCCTGCTGCTCTCCTCACCAGGGGAAGGTGGTGCTTTAGACGTTTCTAAGTCCTTAAAATTAAAAAAAGAAAAAAAAAAAACAACTGTGTGAGTAAAACCGAGAAAGCATTACAGCTTCAATCTACTCTTGTTACCCTGCTTATAATGGATTATGCAGTGATCACCTAGGTAATGGAACAGATATAAAACATGGCTTCTAAATGAACTTCAGAAAATAAAATCTTCCATTTTACTACTGACTTCTATGCTGACATTAGAGAGAAGTCTGCAGGGAAAATAAATATTTCAGCTAAAATCATTTTAAAAGCTGGGCTAAAAATTAAGTATAATTTTAATGCCACATTTCAAATATAGCAACTTCTGAGAGTTAATACTGTATGTAATGTTTCAAAAGTAAAAATACAGCTTTATATACACACACGTTCTCTCAGAGCTAAAAGACGTATCATAGCTTTTATTGCTTCTCAGGAAAATATTCGTGTGGGTTTGACTAAACAGCATCTAAGTATTCTTCTTGTTCCGAAAAAAAAAAAGGAATTTAAATACAAAGGGTCATTTCTATTTGTCACTGAAGTCTCCGTTCTGGCTACTGATGACAGTGAGGAGAGTGCATTTCATTCGGTTTCTGGAAGTGGCTGCTCTTGCTGTTGATTTATGATGTCTTTCAACAGGTTCAAGATCATGTTTCTCTTATTCCTTTCTGGTCTGGATTTTCACGTCTTCCTTCTCTGTAATTCTAGCCTCAAGAATATACTCCTCCAAACCTATGCCCATATACACACACCAAGGGGCTTCCACCCATGCGGAAAACATGGGGATTACTACATATTTACCAAAATCAGCAGATCTGCCAAACCCAAATCAGCCCATCCAAAAATATTCTACTAGAAAGATGCTTAAGATCTGTTTTAAAGGATTAGGTAGATAAAACAATATAATCCTGCCAAAACCCTTGGGCCAGGTATACTTGCTTTATTTTTTGTCATGTAAAGAGATTATGTGATATCTGACATAGTTATGAAAGGAGAAATCCTAGAAGAGCTTGCTAATGGATAATCAACAATTATGTAAGACAATTGTGGTTTGCTGAAAACAGCTGCTGATGAGTATGACCCAGAAAAAGGGTCTCAATTTGGATAAAGGCATTCTAAGGAGAAGGAGTCTTAAGGGACCATATCCTGAACATACTCTCGCAAAATGACCTCCGTCCACACCTAACGGGCAATGAGCCAGGGTCCATGGTGGGCAGCAGGCTGAGATGCCTTGTCCACAGGTAGCAGGGCAGTGGCCCAAAACTTCAAATACATGGTGTGTCACAATAGTGAATGCTTTGCTATTTCTAAGGATTTAGAAACCATGCTAAATATTTCAAGAGAGAGTTTCCCTCACACCTGACAGATGAGTGAAACAGGTTCCAAAAGAAGCAAGTCTTTCCTCAGACCACAAAGAACACAATCCACAACTCAACAACACATGCTACCAAGCTGCAGGCAGGAGGATTATTCCTATATTTTCCCTTCCTATCTTCAGAATTGCTCTAGATTAGAATTTTATTTGAGATATAAAATACAAAGAAACAAACAAAGCAAAAGGCAAAGGTGAAGATAATGGCAGTGTTACTGAGCTATTAAAGGAGTTCAATCTTTCTATTTTTTTTTTTTTTTGAAAATTAATTTTACTTATTTATTTTTGGCTGTATTGGGTCTTCGTTTCTGTGCGAGGGCTTTCTCTAGTAGTTGCGGCAAGCGAGGGCCACTCTTCATCGCGGTGCGCGGGCCTCTCACTATCGCGGCCTCTCTTGTTGCGGAGCACAGGCTCCAGACGCGCAGGCTCAGCAGTTGTGGCTCATGGGCCTAGTTGGTCCGCGGCATGTGGGATCTTCCCAGACCAGGGCTCGAACCCGTGTCCCCTGCATTAGCAGGCAGATTCTCAACCACTGCGCCACCAGGGAAGCCCCCAATCTTTCTTTCTGATTTGAGAAAATGTGGCTATGAAAAGGGCTGTCAGCCCTTTTGTGGCTGAAAAAAGGTTAAGTGTCACGGCCTTAATTAAGTCACAGACGTTCCACTCAGCAGAAAGCAAAACCTATTGTTCATCAGGTGATATGCTAGGTTATTAGTTTTCTAAATAAACAGAATTTTATTCAAGAAAAGTACATAAGGAACACTGGTTCTGTCCTTACAATACTTTCTTCCTAAATCTGGCCTATCTTCTCGGCCTCGGTAAACAGCACAACCACCCACCAGCCACTTAAAACCATCACCAAGAAGGTATCTTTGATTCCCTTTTCCATCGCCCCCTCGTCTAAGCCCAGGAGGTCCCATTAGCTCCACCGGCAGGGCAGGACCCCTCCCACACCCACCGCCCCCTCTGTCTCCTCCACTGGCTCTTGCTAGGCTCCTGTGGCAGCCCCCCTGCTGTTCCAGCTCCTGCTTCAGCCCCTGGAACAGCTCCCAAGGCCAGGGCCCATGAGCCACGCGCAGCACGGAACAAACACGCTCTTCCCCTGCACAAGACCCTCTAAAAGCTCCCACTTAAAAAAACGCATTATCCTTCCATGGCTTTCAAGACCCCGAACGTCCCGGCTCTGTAGTCCTTTCTGTCCTCGTCTCCTGAAACAGCCGCTACACAGGCCCTCTGGCCGTGTCTGCGCTCCTCCGGGGCACTTGCACTTGCCTCTGGGCTCCTGGGGGGACCTTCCCTCTGACCTCCCCTCAGGGCTCCTGACATTACATGCGGGGCTTCCTTCTACACTCTCTCCACCCCCCACTTCACTGACCATATTCCACAGGTTCACTTCCTTCACGGCACTTATCAGAATCTGATGTAAGTCCATTACCTACACTACATGTTTGTGTTTTCTCTGTCTCGCCCCACTGTGAAGAGGATGTAAATCAGGAGAAGAGGAATCTTAGTTCTCTTGTTCACTAATACAGCTCTGGAGCCTAGAACACTGCCTGGCATAGAGAATGCAATCAGTAAACATTTGTGAATGAATGAACATTATCACTCAAAACTATTTGCCTTTCAGTATTCTTGAAGTTTTAACCAAGTTAAAATGTGAGAGAAAATGTGAAATTCTTTCACATTTTCTATAGCATCTCTAAAGCAAAATGTTAGGCCCTAAAAATGTATAAAATAACATGGAACTGAATCAAGAGGGTTGACTGAAGTAGGCCAATCCATAAACTGCATGAAAAAGATCTCCAGATCAAACTCCGGTGCTCTAATTCCGTGTGGATGGAGATAAAGGGGAGTGCTCTCAGGGAAGGGAGCAAAATTAAGGGTGGGAAGAGGACCTGTCATGAGCTTATTTCTGTTGTGTCTCAAGGGGCAACTGTCCTCAAGAGAACTGTTGGTGAGAAATCCTCCTAGCAGCAACTTTCTGGAAACCAGCAGAGAGGCTAATTATCAGAAACTTCTCTCCCTACAGAAAGTGCATTCCTCCCCCTTCCCCCACTAATGCCTCAGTTTGCATAACTCCCTGTACTGTTAGCTCTTCTGAGCTTTGAAGAAAATCCTCAATTAGGCATACAATAAATGCACATTTCTGCTGTTGAACTGCCATTTAAGTATCTGGAAGAATGTTTCCTACTTGTTTTGTGTTAGGTTTGGCATGGAAGTAGAAAGGTAGCACAGAGCCAATGAATAAAGTGAGAAAATGCAACCATACAAATTTGCAAAAGAAATTCCCCACTCTGAGAGAATTATTTCATACCATATTAAGGGACTGCATTTATTTTGCTTTTCACTCTCTATGCCATAGCCGGCTGCCCCCCAAAATGACAAGGCCGAGAGGGGCTACTAGTCTCTCTAACACAAGAATGGAGGAAGTAGGAGGTAAGAAACAGCCAGTTCAGTAATTTTTTTTAAAAAGGAGGAATAGGGTTATTCTTTTCTTTTCAGTTTACTCCAATTCCACATTTATTGACTGATAAGACTTTATTTCTGAGCTTTAAGGGAAGAAAATTCAGTCAACTTGGGAATAGTTTTAATCAAAAAGCAAGCGTTAGGCACAGCTAGTGTTTGCCTCTGTCTGTCCAATAATTATCCTAATTCCTAGTTGCAAACTGATGTATCTCCTAGAACACAGCTCAATAAAGCTCTTAGCTCACAACAGTCCCCAGGTTCTGTGTCTGTAAAAACACACTTTCACAAAAGAAAAAGGAGGGAAATTTTAATTATCCAATTTTTCTCATAGAAGAAAAAGATCTACCGAGCAGTGGTTAGCTGCAATGTCATGAATGGATAGATGGACAGACAGACAGACAGATAGATAGACGATTGATAGATGGATGGATAGGTAGATAGACAGACAGATAGATAGATAGATCAGTTGATCTTAAGAAGGAAACTTCACAAGTCACAGTACATCCCAGGGAATCTTCTTTCACGTGAGAAGTATCAAGAAGATCTCACAATATTTTATGTGGTTTATTTTCCTAATACTGAAGGGAGACCACAGTTGTGATGGTTAAAGAACAGGAAGAAGAAAAACAGGCGCATATGGACGTTTTGTTATTTACTATCACTACTTGATCTCAGCCAGGGCTCATTTCCATCATCTCCAAACCCCTCTCTCAGTCGCGCACACACAGAGGAGAAGGAGTGCAGTCAAAAGCGGGGCACAGATGTAACCAACCTACACGGATGAGACCTTTACCCTGCCTCATACACTCCGAGCTCCACACGGGGAGCCAAGCAGACTCCAGTTTCCTCATGAAAAAGTCTGCTCATCACAACCCCCAGGGTCGCACATGTACCACATACCTGAGAAAGATGAGCAATACTCTGGTTTAGAAGTGATAACCCAGCTGTGCTGTCATTTGTTATGAATTATCAAACAGCTTGGGAGTGACTGTTCTGACGTATTAACCCTCTTGGTGAGTGGGAGCTGGGGAGGAAGCAGACGGTGCTGCTTCGTGTCAACAGTTAGTACCTGGATGAGCCATGAACGCACAGGAATAGTGCTCCAGGGCCCGCAGAAACCTGCTGCCTTCTGGGAACAAAGCTCCTGCCCTCAGAGCTGCTTCTGAAGGTATGTACATGACCAGCTAAGTCAGAAATACCGACTTAGAGCCACTTAAAAACCATCACTGGTTAAAGCAGGCTAGAAAACTGCCAAGAGTGGCCATCTGTTAAGAAAAGGAGGTTTGGCAAGTATACTTAAGAATACCCTAGTCAGAAAGGAAAAAGATGCGCTAAGCTGTTGAGTGGCAGGGGCAGGAAGGCCTGCATCCCATGTGGGTCTTTAAATACAGGGCGATGGGTTGACACACATCAGAGCTGCTGTTTCCACTGCAATTTGCCTCACAGCCATTGAGTTCTGTGAATTCTCCTACTTACATCAAACGGAGCTGAGCTGGACTGGGCATTCTGACCACACGGCTCCCTGAAGCAGTCACTGAAAGGACGAAGGAGACCCATGGCAATGATCCGCGAGCAGAACTTCTCTGCTTCTTCTGGAGGCCCGTTCTCCTGCTGGCTGAACAGCTTCTCCAGCAGAGTTCGCCCTGCAGGGGAGACACAGTTGTTAAGCGGGAACACTGGCGGGTCCCCTGGCTCAGACTCCCGGAGGAGAGGCCGACAAACACAGCTGGGGTATCACCGTTGCCAAGGCTTTGCCGTGCCTAGGGAAGATTCTGCAGGTGGGCCTGGGTACCACACGGGAAAGGGCAGCTCTGGGTCCCTCTCCCATCCCCCAGAATACCTCCCGCCTCCAAAGAGAATGGGACACGTGATGGGACCTACATCCTCTTCCATCTGAAGAAGACCCAGCCTTTCGGGTTTCACTGGAAATCCTCCTTCCACTCCTTGTCAACAGGCCGGTGGCTCTCTGAGGACGCAGCCAGGAGTCACCATGTGGGCTAAGAAATGTCAGAGGCTGCCTCACAGTCTGAGGGGTGGCTGTCGGGGGGCAGGAACGGGATGGGCAGGGAGGCGGGCACCAGCCACTGGAAGGGGACAGGACTGGCCCGCAGAAAATGCCTCCCTGAAGAGGAGAGTGACAGAAACTCAACATCTTCTCATATGAGCCGCAGAAACATCACTCTAGGGTAGGTCTACACTTGAGGTTTCTATTACTTCCCGAAGAGAGACAAGAGAAGAGAGGCATATGGAGAGGAGAGTACTAGCTGCGGCCCGGGCCCACCTGGTCCCTTGGCTCTGCGTCCCAGCCGCGGGGAGAGCAGAACAATGAAGGGGGAAAATGGGCGTCTGCTCTCACTGGTCACCCAGAACCGAGAGCCACAGGCCAGTCCCTCATCTGTCTGACTCTCAACTCACTATCCTTCAGCGAGTGGTTTTGCTGGCTTCCACACTAATCATCTACGGTGGAGGAAACAGGAGGTCTCCAGGGTCACTCTTCCGGCTCCCTTCAGAGCTCCTTTGTGTCATTAATTACTTTAGTTAATTATTTGTTTAATAACAAATTATTATTTGTCTACCCCCCTCCCTATAACATAAACTCTCTGACAGCCAGCAGACATCCTGCAGACCTGTCCACTCACACAGAAGAAGCACCAATGAATACTTTCAGGATTTCTGAATGAATACAATGCTATGATTCTGTGACAAAGACTCATTCACATCATGGTCAGAACTGGAAATGAAATATCGGTCTAGACCAGGGGTCAGCAAACTTTCGCTGCAAAGGACCAAATAGAAAATATTTTAGGTTTTAAGGGCCAACTAAGGTCTCTGCTACACATTCTTCCTTGGTTTGGCTTGGTTTGGCTTCATTTTGAACAACTTTAAAAATGTAAAAAGCATTCTCAGCTTGGGGTTGTGCAGGGCCAGGCCTCACTCTACACATCAGTCACATCTAAATTTCAAATGTATACATGTTCAGTTCTGCAGGATGGTTTCCATGCAATTTTAGTGCCTCTTCCTATGTTTGTTTGTAAAAGAAAACTAAATTCAAAATCTACCTCTCATACGTAGAATGACAAAGCAGGGCAAAAGAGGCTCTCTGTTTTCTCCGTTCCTGTGGGTCACTAGAGAGCATTTGCAGGTCTCCCAGGACACTTTCTGAGGGGAAACTGAACTATTTTTCCCCTACATAACTTAAGTTTGCCTGCACCTAACTGGACCCACACACCTAGGAAACCACATCCCTCAGTTCTCAAGTGATTGTCATTACAGTAAACCCATCTTATGCAGACCATCTTACAGTAGCTCTGCAAATGGCCAGACAGCAAATTAGTCCTTTCCTACAACTCAATATTGTATACGACAAAAAACAAGGGAGACAGGATCTCGTGTGTATGTGTCCCAGAGTGAATGAATGTGTATGTGTTCATCAAGCCAAAACCTTATGAGCAGTGGATGGGGAGCGGCATGGAAGCACAGCCCCAGAGCTTCGTGCCCTGAGGGCAAACACCCTTCACCCCGAGCACCTCCCCCTGGGCAGCACTTCCAGCTCTAACAGCCCTGAGTGTCCCCCTGGTGGCAAACTTGCCCTGGGCTGGGAGCCCTGCCCTAACCTCCCTGCCTTCACAACAGCTCGGGTGCCCCAGGCCTTCCTCTCACAGGAATCTGGGATAGAGATGTCACGTCTAATCCCACACGCTTAGGGATGGGGAGTGGGGGTGACTTCTTGATCCCACAGGCACTCTCAAACGATGTGGCTCCTCCAAACCCTCAGCGCCCCTGACACTCCCGCCTGCCCTCTTCCTATAGCGTCCACTCCTTCTGGCCCTTCTTTCTCTCACAAAGCCCTCCACCTCCTCACTCACCACCCTGGTCTCCACTCGACCCCATCATCATCATCACTGACGCTCACAGAGGTAACTCACCTGTGACCTTGAGTCCTGCCTTCACCCCGCAGGACCCGGCCCGTCCACCACCCGGCTGGGCCGCCTGTGCCAGGCAAGCATCCAAGTCCACTCAGCCCTCAGGGCTCCCTGTCCCCCTCAGGCTGAGGCCGTGACACAAGACCCACCTCCTGCCGCCTCTTCCAGCTCCCTGGACATCACCTGGCGCTCCCGCACCACAGCACTCTGCCCTGGGCCTGCATGACCCAGGCTTTCTCACTCACCCACATCTCTGCTCAACTGCCACTTCCCCCACTCCCCCTAAAACAGCACCTACCACCCTTTCCCATTATTCCCTTCAGCCTCCAGAGCCGGGCCCTGAGCTCCTGCGAGCCCATGGACCACTCCTCCTCATGCAGTGTCAGCTCCATTTCAGCAGATGCTGGTGTCTGTTCACCACTTTCACCCAGAACCTCAAGGGAGGCCTGGCCCAGAGCAGGTCACCAGTAAACCAGTGTATAGACATCTAATCCCCGACACGACTCTTTCGGCTCTGGCTCTAGAATCCCCGCTAAACCTCCAGCCTCCACATGGGCCTTGAATCAGTCACGGTTACACGGTTACTCCCACACTCACTGGTCAATCCCAGGCTCCAGCACCACACCACAACCAGGCCCCCATCCCCCTCTCCCTCTGTCACGTCAGCCTGGAAACCCACACACACTCCAGCCTGGCCCACCCTTCCCTCCGCCTGCACCTGAGCATGTCAACACCCCAGAAGAAAGACACACACGCTGCCTGTCCTCACTTTACTATCTTGACTATAAACGTCAATCAGGCCCAACCCTGCTCTGCATTCTCAACTCAGCTTCCAGTCGTCCCCCTCATCCCACTCTTTCCAATGAGGAGATGATGACCCTCTCAAATAATTTACTGAGAAAATGCAAGGATCTGGGACAAACTGTATACGCAGAACACCCACACCTGCACCCTCCTCTGCCTACGCTTCACGGTGGACACCCTGCTCCAGACAAAAGCAAGTTCTTCCCTCTGTGTCCTGGATCTAATTCCTTGTTGCATGCATGGAACTTCACTCTTTAACTGTTCCTTCTCTCTCTGAATCATGAACACGCCCTTCTAGACTGGACGTTTCCAGAATCACAAATACATGCTTAACTGTAAAAAAATCTCCATGAGCCCACATCATTCCCCACTGTCAGCTACTGTCCCATTTCTTGGTTTCCTTTCACATCAAAACTGCTAGGTATATCATCAAAAAGTGTACAAATAACAAATGTTGAAGAAGATGTGGAGAAAAGGGAACCTTCATACTCTGTGGGTGGGAATGTAAATCGGTGCAGTAACAATGAAAAACACTATGGACATTTCTCAAAAAATTAAAAATAGAACTACCATATGACTTACCAATTCCACTGCTGGGCATATATCCAAAAAAATGATTCAAAAAGATACATGCACCCTAATGTTCATAGCAGCACTATCTACAATAGCGAAGATATGAAAGCAACCTAAATGGCCATCAACAGATGAATAGATAAAGATGATGTGGTACATATATACAGTGGAATATTACTTTGCCATAAAGAATGAAATAATGCTATTTGAAGCTACATGGATGGACACAGATTATCATACTAAGCGAAGTAAGTCAGAAAGAAAAAGACAAACACCATATGATATCACTTATATGTAGAATCTAAAATACGATATAAGGGATTTGGTTCAAGATGGCGGAGTAGAAGGACGTGCTCTCACTCCCTCTTGTGAGAGCACTGGAATCACAACTAACTGCTGAACAATCATCAACAGGAAGACACTGGAACTCACCAAAAAAGATAACCCACATCCAAAGACAAAGGAGAAGCCACAATGAGATGGTAGGAGGGGCACAACCACAGTGAAATCAAACCCCATAACTGCTGGGTGGGTGACTCACAAACTGGAGAACACTTATATTACAGAAGTCCACCCACTGGAGTGCAGGTTCTAAGCCCCACATCAGGCTTCCCAACCTGGGGGTCTGGCAACGGGAGGAGGAATTCTTAGAGAATCAGACTTTGAAGGCTAGCGGGATTTGATTGCAGGACTTCAACATAACTGGGGGAAACAGAGACTCCACTGTTGGAGGGCACAAAGTAGTGTATGCATTGTGACCCAGAGGAAGGAGCAGTGATCCCATAGGAGACTGAACCAGACCTACCTGCTAGTGCTGGAAGGTCTCCTGCAGAGGTGGGGGGTGGCTGTGGCTCACCATGGGGACAAGGACACTGGAAACAGAAGTTCTGAGAAGTACTCCTTGGCGTGAGCACTCCCAGAGTCAGCCATTAGCCCCACCAAAGAGCCCAGGTAGGCTCCAGTGTTGGGTTGCCTCAGGCCAAACAACCAACAGGGAGGGAACCCAGACCCACCCATCAGCAGTCAAGAGGATTAAAGTTTTACTGAGCTCCACTCACCAGAGCAACACACAGCTCTAGCCACCACCAGTCCGTCCCATCAGGAAACCTGCCCAAGCCTCTTAGAGAGCCTCAACCACCAGAGGAAAGACAGGAGAAGCAAGAAGAACTACAATCCTGCACCCTGTGGAACAAAGACCACATTCACAGAAAGGGAGACAAGATGAAAAGGCAGAGGGCTATGTACCAGATGAAGGTACAAGATAAAACCCCAGAAAAACAACTAAATGAAGCAGAGATAGGCAACCTTCCAGAAAAAAATTCAGAATAATGATAGTGAAGATTATCCAGGACCTCAGAAAATCAATAGAGGCAAAGAACGAGAAGATGCAAGAAATGTTTAACAAAGAACTAGAAGAATTAAAGAACAAACAAAGATGAACAATACAATAACTGAAATGAAAACTACACTAGAAGGAATCAATAGCAGAATAACTGAGGCAGAAAAACGGATAAGTGACCTGGAAGAGAGAATGGTGGAATTCACTGCTGCAAAACAGAATAAAGAAAAAAGAATGAAAAGAAATGAAGACAGCCTAAGAGACTTCTGGGACAACATTAAACAAAACAACGTTCACATTATAGGGGTCCCAGAAGGAGAAGAGAGAGAAAGGACCCAAGAAAATATTTGAAGAGATTATAGTCAAAAATGTCCCTAACGTGGGTAAGGAAATAGCCACCGAAGTCCTGGAAGTGCAGCGAGTCCCATAGAGGATAAACACAAGGAGAAACACACCGAGACACATACTAATCAAATTGGCAAAAATTAAAGAAAAAGAAAAATTATTGAAATAAGCAAAGGAAAAACGACAAATAACATACAAGGGAACTCCCATAAGGTTAACAACTGATTTCTTAGCAGAAACCCTACAAGCCAGAAGGAAGTGGCATGACATATTTAAAGTGATAAATGGGAGGAACCTACAACCAAAATTACTCTAACCGGCAAGGATCTCATTGAGATTCCAGGGAGAAATCAAAAGCTTTACAGACAAACAATACCTAAGAGAATACAGTACCACCATACCAGCTCTAAAACAAAGCTAAATGAACTTCTCTAAGTGGGAAACACAAGAGAAGAAAAGGACCTACAAAAACAAACCCAAAACAATTTTAAAAATGGTAATAGGAACATACATATAGATAATTACCTTAAACGTGAATGGATTAAATGCTCCAACCAAAAGATATAGATTGGATGAATGGATACAAAAAATAAAATTACCCATATATATGCTGGCTACATGAGACCAACTTCAGACCTAGGGACACATACAGACTGAAAGTGAGGGGATGGAAAAACATATTCCATGCAAATGGAAATCAGTAAAAGCTGGAGTAGCAAAATATCAGATAAAATAGACTTTAAATAAAGAATGTTACAAGAGACAAGGAAGGACACTACATAATTGATCAAGGGATCAATCCAAGAAGAAGATATAACAATTATAAATATATATGCACCCAATATAGGAGCACCTCAATTCATAAGACAACTACTAACAGCTATAAAGAGGAAATTGACAGTAACAAAATAATATACGGGACTTTAACACCCCACTTACACCAATGGACAGATCATCCAAACAGAAAATTAATAAGGAAACACAAGCTTTAAATGAGAAAATAGACCAGATAGATTTGATTGATATTTATACAACATTCCATCCAAAAACAGCAGATTACACTTTCTTCTCAAGTGCGCACAGAACATTCTCCAGGATAGATCACACCTTGGGTCACAAATCAAGCCTCAGTAAAGTTAAGAAAATTGAAATCATATCAAACGTCTTTTCTGACCACAACACTATGAGATTAGAAATCAATTACAAGGAAATAAACATAAAAAACACAAACACGTGGAGGCTAAACAATACGTTATTAAGTAACCAAGAGATCACGGAAGAAATCAAAGAGGAAATTTAAAAAATACCTAGAGACAAATGACAATGAAAACACGACAATCCAAAACGTTTGGGATGCAGCAAAAGCAGTTCTAAGAGGGAAGTTTATAGCTATACAAGCCTACCTCAAGAAACAAGAAAAATCTCAAATAAATAATCTAACCTTACACCTAAAAGAACTAGAGAAAGAAGATCCAAACAAAACCCAAAGTTAGCAGAAGGAAAGAAATCATAAAGATCACAGCAGAAATAAATGGAATAGAAACAAAGAAAACAATAGCAAAGATCAATAAAACTAAAGGCTGGTTCTTTGAGAAGATAAACAAAATTGATAAACCATTAGCCAAACTCATCAAGAAACAGAGGGAGAGGACTCAAATCAATAAAATTAGAAATGAAAAAGGCGAAGTTACAACAGGCACCACAGAAATACAAATCATCCTAACAGACTACTACAAGCAACTCTATTCCAATAAAATGGACAAGCTGCAAGAAATGGACAAATTCTTAGAAATGCACAACCTGCCAAGACTGAACCAGGAAGAAATCGAAAATATGAACAGACCAATCATAGGTAATGAAATTGAAACTGTGATTAAAACTCTTCCAACAAACAAAAGTCCAGGACCAGATGGCTTCACAGGTGAATTCTATCAAACATTTAGAGAAGAGCTAATACCCATCCTTCTCAAACTCTTCCAAAAAATCGCAGAAGTAGGAACACCCTCAAACTCATTCTATGAGGCCACTATCAGCCTGATACCAAAACCAGACAAAGATACTACAAAAAAGAAAATTACAGACCAATATCACTGATGAATATAGATGCAAAAATCCTCAACAGAATACTAGCAAACAGAATCCAACAACACATTAAAAGGATCATACACCATGATCAAGTGGGATTTATTGCAGGGATGCAAGGATTCTTCAATATATGCAAATCAATCAATGCGATACACCATATTAACAAATTGAAGAAGAAAAACCATATGATCGTCTCAATAGATGCAGAAAAAGCTTTTGACAAAATTCAACACCCATTTATGATAAAAACTCTCTAGGAAGTGGGCATAGAGGGAACCTACCTCAACATAATAAAGGCCATATATGACAAACCCACAGCCAACATCATCCTCAATGGAGAAAAATTGAAACCATTTCCTCTAAGATCAGGAAAAAGACAAGGATGACCACTCTCACCACTATTATTCAACGTAGTTTTGGAAGTCCTAGCCATGGCAATCAGAGAAGAAAAAGAAATAAAAGGAATACAAATTGGAAAAGAAGAAGTAAAACTGTCACTGTCTGCAGATGACATGATACTATACATAGAGAATCCTAAAGATGCTACCAGAAAACTACTAGAACTAATCAATGAATTTGGTAAAGTAGCAGGATACAAAATTAATGCACAGAAATCTCTTGCATTCCTATACACTAATGATGAAAAATCTGAAAGAGAAATTAAGGAAACACTCCCATTTACCGTTGCAACAAAAAGAGTAATATACCTAGGAATAAACCTACCTAGGGAGACAAAAGACCCGTATTCAGAAAACTATAAGACACTGATGAAAGAAATTAAAGATGATACCAACAAATGGAGAGATATACCATGTTTTTGGATTGGAAGAATCAATATTATGAAAATGACTATACTACCCAAAGCAATCTACAGATTCAATACAATCCCTATCAAATTACCAATGCCATTTTTTTACTGAACTAGAACAAAAAACCTTAAAATTAGTATGGAGAAACAAAAGACCCCGAAGAGCCAAAGCAGTCTTCAGGGAAAAAAACGGAGCTGGAGGAATCAGACTCCCTGACTTCAGACCATACTACAAATCTACAGTAACCAAGACAATATGGTACGGGCACAAAAATAGAAATACAGATGAATGGAACAGGATAGAAAGCCCAGAGATAAACCCACGAACCTATGGTGAACTAATCTATGACAAAGGAGGCAAGGTTATACAGTGGAGAAAAGACAGTCTCTTCAATAAGTGATGCTAGGAAAACTGGACAGCTACATGTAAAAGAAGGAAATTAGAACACTCCCTAACACCATACACAAAAATAAACTCAAAATGAATTAGATACCTAAATGTAAGACCAGACACTATAAAACTCTTGGAGGAAAGCATAGAAGAAAACTCTGACATAAATCACAGCAAGATCTTTTTTGATCCACCTCCTAGAGTAATGGAAATAAAACCCAAAATAAACAAATGGGACCTAATGAAACTTAAAAGCTTTTGCACAGCAAAGGAAAGTGCAAACAAGATGAAAAGACGACCCTCAGAATGGGAGAACATATTTGCAAATGAATCAACGGACAAAGGATTAATCTCCAAAATATATAAAGAGCTCATGCAGCTCAATATTAAAAAAACAAACAACCCAATCCAAAAATGGGCAGAAGACCTAAATAGACATTTCTCCAAAGAAGACATACAGATGGCCAAGAAGCACATGAAAAGCTGCTCAACCTCACTAATTATTAGAGAAATGCAAATCAAAACCACAATGAGGTATCACCTCACACCAGTTAGAATGGGCATCATCAGAAAATCTACAAACAAATGCTGGAGAGGGTGTGGAGAAAAGGGAACCCTCTTGCACTGTTGGCGGGAATGTAAATTGATACAGCCACTATGGAGAACAGTATGGAGGTTCCTTAAGTAACTAAAAATAGAATTACCATATGACCCAGCAATCCCACTACAGGGCATATACCCAGAGAAAACCATAATTCAAAAAGATACATGCACCCGAATGTTCATTGCCACACTAGTTACAATAGCCAGGACATGGGAGCAACCTAAATGCCCATTGACAGATGAATGGATAAAGAAGATGTGGTACATATATACAATGGAATATTACTCAGCCATAAAAAGGAACGAAATTGTGTCATTTGTAGAGACGTGGATGGATCTAGAGACTGTCATACAGAGTGAAGTAAGTCAGAAAGAGAAAAACAAACATCATATATTAACACATATATGTGGAACCTAGAAAAATGGTACAGATGAAAAGGTTTTCAGGGCAGAAATTGAGACACAGATGTAGAGAACAAACGTATGGAAACCAAGGGAGTTAAGTGACAGGGCTGGTGGTGGGATGAACTGGGAGACTGGGATTGACATATATACCCTAATATGTATAAAATGGATAACTAATAAGAACCTGCTGTATACAAAAATAAATAAAATAAAGTTCAAAGAAAAATAAAATGAAATGATACAAATGAACTTATTTACAAGACAGTAACAAACTCACAGACATAGGAAAACTCATGGTTACCAAGGAGGGGGGAGGGACAAATTATGAGTATGGGATTAAGAGACACAAACCACTATATATAAAATAAACAACAAGGATTTACTGTATAGCATAAGGAATTATACTCAATAGCTTGTTATAACTTATAATGCAATACAACCTGAAAAATACTCACTTTGCTGTACACCTGAAACTAACTCAACATTGTAAATTGACTCTACTTCAATTAGAAGAAAGCTACTAGCCAGAATTACCTACATCTGCCACCTCTGGCCCCTCCCTCCTGGCTCAGCCCTCTCTGCGCTTAATCCCTCCGGAAATTCTCACTGTCGACTCACTCTGACTCCTTAGAACACTTTCCTCTCACCTCCTAATGCTCCCTCTGTTCTCTCCACCTCACCAGCCACGGTCTCTGCAGGCCCCTTTCCTGGCTGCTCTGCTCAGCGTGTTTAGGTTCATTCTACGGCCTCCTCTCAACTCTTCCTGTTTTCTCTCCTACGGTCTCACCCCAGCTGCAAACGCTCCTCCCCTTAAAATCAGGCAGGCCGCTGTGATTGCATCAGCCAGCAGAGGACCGGAGAAGAGGCATCCCCCTCGGGAAGAAGATGAGAAATCAAAGAACCTCCAACCAGGCACTGAGGGATTTTTCCTCCAGGGTCCCTCAACCTGGACTCAAGGAAGCCTGAAACCCAGAAGTGGGTATCAGAATTGACTGGGGAAGCTCTTGGGGGCAATTTGGCCATGCATGTCAGTAATCTGTAAAAATTCACCCCTTGACCCAAAAATTCCACTTTGGAAAACATGTCATAGGCCACTATCCAGAGTGATGCATCACAGGATGAGATAACACATATAAAGTGCTCAGCACAGTTCCTGTTACAATAATAAATGGATCGTTACTAGTAAAAAAAAAAAAAAGAAGAAAGAAAGAAACTAAAATGTCCAACTGTAAGGACATAGATAAAAAAGGATAGCTTTATATAGATGACAGCTTACTATACAGCTGTCAGAAGTCATGTTAGTATAGAAAGAATAATGACTCAATTAATTTAAACACATTGAATATATGAAAAGGAATAAGAAAAGTAAAATCAATAGATGTCACTGGAGAATGCTAGTGCACCAATCGCCACTGATAACAGAGAATTAATGGGAAATAAATAAAGCATTTAATCTGCCTTTCCAGTACGAACTGGATTTGGGGTTAATAATCATACCTCGTAATTAAAGTTTTCAGTACAGGAAAATTGCAGCCAAAAATGCAAAGAAATGACAAAATTAGAAAATTGCAATCCCTAGTGGTTCACTTAATGAATAGATGGGAAACCCATTATAAAAAGGTCAACTGAAAAATCTGCAAAGAAGACATCAAGCTGTCATCCCCAAACCCACAAGTCATTCAGAGTCAACACAAGGAGACAGGTAAAACTGGTAATCCCCTCGATGGGTTGTGGGGGGGGTGGACTGTAAAGTCCACAGCACTGCCCAACAAGCTCCCATGCTGTCCCTCCAGGAAGAGAGAAAAGAGGCCCGAGCATGGGTCACACCATGTCAGCCTGGACTTATTCTCGCCCAGGGTTTCAGACCGTCTGTGAACGTCTAGTTAACAGACTAGTGTTGTCTGTTGGGGTTAGGGCTACCCTAACACTAACCCTAAACAATGAATTCTATGTGCCTTCAATATAATGATGCCATTGTGGCATATTAAAAAGTACATTTTTGAGATGCAGACTTAAGTATTTGAGATTCACATGACATGATGTCAGGAATTTGTCCAAATTAGTCCATTTAAAAAGGGTGGTGAGGGGTGGAGGTGATGAAGCTATTACAGGGTAAATAATGCTGATAATTATGGGAGGTGGGTGGTGGTCCCATGGGACTTCATCACACCTCTGCTTTATGTATGACCAAACTTTAACAATTAATATCTTCAATCATGTTATTAAAAAGGTTTAATGACATGGAACAATATGTCAAAAATATTATGTGAAATACTCAAGATTACACAGCTTAACAAGGTATGCTCCTGATGCTGCAAAAATAGCAGACACGACTTCACTTATTAAAGAGTCAAATCACTGCAGAAGGAATATGACAAGTTTTTTTTTTTTTTTTTTTCTATGACCTGCACACCAGCTGGACTGAACTGAACTCCCCTTCTGACCAACAGATGTAATTTGACCAGAGCGGGGGGAACAGACAGAGACACGACCTTCTGTTTTGCTTCTTGCACTGATGGCTGGGGATTTAATTGGGACACACTGGCCCCATCAGACATCGGAGGCCTTGTACCTAAACTGGAGAGAATGGGCTGACCTAAAGCTTCTGGACCCACCCTTCCTTCTTCACTGTACAAACCAGCTCCTGTGACCAGGAAACGCAGGCTCCAGGGTCCCTCCAGCACCCCCCTTCCTACCCCACCTCCTACTCCATGTGACACACAGTTGAGGTGCCCCCAACTCCTGGTCCCCTCACTCTGTCCTGGGTCACAGCACTTGTTTCTAGACAGGATGTGTTGACCACACCAACAAATGAAAATACTGGCCCTAGAATATGAATAAGCATAACTTTTCTAAGTGCACAGCTATTTAAACTTCATTTTACTTTGTATTTTCATTTGTTATTTAATCAACGATATTTACTGAGCTCTTACTGTATACAAAGCAGCTCTAAATCAATTTGCCAAAAACCGACTTGCTGAATGAAATAACATTCATCCAATGACAGTCAAGGAACTTACTAACCACAAATGCTCTGATTATTTCTGAACTAATCCCCTCTCCCTCCTCCCATATGTCCTTACACACTTAGTAAACTTCATCACGTGGAGCCACTTTGCACTCATACTACAGTATCCCCGTGGGGTTGGTTCCAGGACACCCTCAGTACCAAAATCTGCAGATGCGCAAGTCCCTTACATTAAAGGGCCTAGTATTTGCATATAAACTACACACATTCTCCCTTTAAATCATCTCTATATTAATTAATACCGAACACCATGTACGTGCCATGTAAATAGTTGTAAATACAATGTAAATGCTGTGTAAACAGTTGCCAGTGCCCAGCAAGTTCAAGTTTTGCTTTTTGGAACATTCTGGAATTTTTTTTTTTTAAATATTTTCAACCTGCAGTTGGTTGAATTGGTGGATGCAGAGAACGCGTGGATACAAAGAGCTGACTGTAGCTATAAATACTCCTCTTGCATTGCTAAGCAAATATCACAGGGCTAGATAAATGTGGAAACAACAGCCAGGGGACAGTCCTAAAGGACTATTTACCATCACAACAAATCTTCTCACGCAATGAAGTAAAATCATCAGTCTCTGCACTGGAGTTCTGTCGGGTGGGTGAGCAGTGACACTATAAAAAGCAGAAAACCTTTTACTTGCATAGAACTATACCATGTAAAAGGTACATCTATGTCTACTGTCAGCTTTGAAAAGCAGAGCAAGGATTTATCCCCGTGATTTCAAAGAAACCAACTGAAGAACGAAAAGGTTCTAGAATTTGCCTGATGTCCTAAGACCAGAAAGTGGCAGTGCCAGAACTGGATGCATGCTCTGCTCTCCTAATTTTTATTCCAGGCGTCTTCCACTTCTGGGTGGGCCAGCAACTCTGGGAAAGGCTTCTGACCAACATTCTGTGCTAAGATATAAAAGACAGAGACCACGAGGTCTGTGCCCTGCAAGGGCTCACGAGCTAGTCACAATGACCAAAGCTCCAGAAGGAATACTTTACATGCACTCTATTTAGAACATGCTCTCTTAACTAAACATCCTCAGTGGAAATGGCAGCAGGGGGCGGGGGTTGTTGGCAGCAAAGACAAGATACAACCAAGGACTTAGGAGTCTATCATTTGCCAGACAATGTCCTGGTCCCCCAAGAATTTCGTCACGAGGAAAACATGCTCCTTGTCCTTAATAGCAATAAAACAGGACAATGTAGGCAGGACACCCTTGCAGAAAAGACACAGAGTAATCGTGATAACACAGAGCAGAGAAAGCCTCTGGCCCCTTCTCCATCTACTGGAGAAAATAAAGTATCTAAACAGGAAGAGAAACTTTTAATACGTGGAGACAGCAGGAGACTTTTTTTCCCCTAGCCTGGATAATGCATGTAACTTTTCTGTTTTTATTGTACTTTTTGTCATTACTAGGATTAAATAACTCAGTGACAACCCACCACTTAATTTTCAGCATTTTGGAGC